>NC_000068.7:100992833-101292833 GCF_000001635.26 Mus musculus | reverse complement strand
AATCTTTATATGTCAGTTTAGACCTCAAGGAATTGACAGTCTAATGAGGAAGTAAGACACATAAAATATTTCATATGTTACATAATGCATAACAAATGAAACATTCACCTTAACTTCTGTGGTTGAGAAGAGTTCATTAGTTTGGGTTGGTCTACTTAGAGAATACTTTGAGGCTATTGTGATTTTAGGAGTGTGTGGAAGAGAAGCATTGTTCATTCTATAAGTATCTAGAATGCTAGCACCATGTAGCTTATCTTAGAATTTATTGTCTGGAGTTAGGAACTTCTATGAAAAATAAACTAGTATAGTTATTACAAATTTTCTACACTGTACCTACAAAAGAAGAAAGGAACCACCAGGAAGGAATGACAAATTCTTCAATAGAGGTTTGAAACAAAGGGAAACTCTGAGCATATGAAGAGTTGACCATAGCCCTTTGAGACTTGTAACTTTTCTAGGTAACTACCTTACAGTAGTCAGGAAGAAAAGAGGAAGAATACAAGAACACATTTGTTTTAGAAGCACATCACCAATGACCTAAGTCTCAGCGGTATGGTTCACACTTCCTAATATTGCAAGCTGAGGATTGAACTTTACTATGGGTCACTGGAAGGCATTTATTCTTCATTTTATCTGGTCATGTACTCTTTGACCTTGGTAGTCAAAGAAGTCTGAAGTTCTCAGTTACTTCTTTTGTGAATCGAAGCAATGCTGCAATAATGCTAACCTCTATGTGAAACATGGGCCAAATGAATGCATCTGTGCTTAAAAATTCAAAACCATTTTGCAAATATAAAATATTTCATTCCACAGATGTCTCCACTGAATGAGTTGACTTTGATAGTCACTTTTACAGACATTTCCTTTCAAATTTAAAAAACATTCCTCTAATAAAAAGAACTCTATATGTTTTGAAGAAGTATCAGATTCTAGAAGTTGACAGGAAAAGTGTAACCTGAACATGAGATTGTTTCTAGTGGCAGAAAGTAAAGAAATTACAAATAGAGGGAAAGAGGAAAGGAGAAAAATAAAGGGAAAGCAGGAGAGATAAATAACCCTACAATGGTGTGACCATATCAAAGAGGAATAGAGCCAAGTGAAAGAGTACTTACTCAGTGGTCCTCAGAACAGTTTGATTAAGGAAGTAAAATATCATTGTTACTCAAAATATAAAATAGATACCCATGACTGCTCACCAATTTTTCTATGTACATGAATTTCAAATATTTTATGGAGTTATTCTCTTGTTAGAGATATGGAACATATTTACTCCCCTTCCCCAACTTAAATATGGGTTACACCTAGTGACTTACTTCTGATTTATTTTTAATGTGATGGGACATTTCAAAGTCCAGTTATGCTTGCCCCAATAACCTAGGGCACTAAGCACTCATGTATACCAAAATTTACCAGGGACATTGGCTCATGAGTTCCTTGTCTTGTGCCAATGAAGACATGAGTTTATGGGAGTAAGCAGAGCAGCTGCAAGGTTTTAAAACCAAAATAACAAAGTGAAAAATTGAGGAAAATCAAGAGAGAATACCAAAGTGGGAGCCATACCTAACAGATGAAAAACCATTGAACTTTCTTGTCTAGGGGTTTTATGGGGCTATGCCAGAAACCAGGCTCGCAGAGATCTCATGGGTTGAGAGAAATGCTTCCATATATTTTACAAACGTCCCTCAGCCTGACCAGGCTGAGTTGTTTGTGTGCTGCTCATTCAGTTCGCGATGGCTCTGTACATTTATGACTTGGGCTTTGTTAGCTGCTGGCCTTGACTTTCTGGAAGCTGCTAGCCCTCCCTGCCATTTCATTGTTAATGCTGCAAGGGGCTAACTGGCTATTAGTTTGTGTTCTCATTGCTCTCACATTTTCCTAATCACTTGTGGTTTCTCATGCCAGAGAGAGATAACCATCTCAACCGTCAACATATAGCTGTAGTCTTTCTTGGTTACTTCATGTCTAGCTTCTTGTCTATGAACTGATTCGGGTGTGTGTCTGAAGAAGTCTTGTTATTAAAACACTTTAACTTACTTGAGTTGTGAGGATAAATATAGACAATTATCAATTTAAGGATAGTTTATAAAAATATCTGATCAGTATTTTGTAATATCATCAAGGTCATATAACCCAAAAAAATACCTGAGAAGTGTCACAATAAAGATGAGCCTACGGAGACACATAACTGAAATGTCTTCTTACATGAGCTCTGAAATACTATACTTCATTGAGTAATAATGTCATTGTTTGACAATTTCCTCTGAATCAAAACACTTCTTCACAGAAGAAGAGAGTGGAGAGAGAGTTATAAGATTCAAGAGGCTAAGGAAGCTTGTAAGGCTCAGAAAGTTGTGAGAGCCATGGGGCCCCTTCCCAGGATGACACATGCAATAAAAAAATGGCTGCAGAGAGAAAAATTCTTCAATAGAGCTGTCTGTAGGTGGATCAGGAAGTCCTAGGAATAAAACCTATGAGCCATCAACTTTGCTAGAGTGGGTATTCAGTGATGCAGCTGCCTGCATGCCACCTGTACCCTTTAAGTAACTGCAATGATGAGCTCATTGAGTCACTAAGACAGATGAGTCGAATTGCTTCTTTGGTCTGTCACTGGGCGCTTTTAGCGGTGTCTCCCTAGGAGAACTTACATAACAAATGTATTAATATCTATCAATCATGACAAATATGGCATACTGGTATTAGATTGTAATCATACAGAAAAGTAAAGTGTGAGGGTTTTGGGAACCATCTCACAATATTTATAATAAACCTACACATTTAAAACATTTTAAAATCTTATGAAGATAATTTGGAGGCTCATTGAGCGTTGTTTATAATGCCTGATCAGAGAAACTTCTATGACAACCACCAGGGAGATTTGTGCCATTTTAAATAAGCTGGTTTTCTCTCAAGCCCAGTGAACTGTTCTTTATTATTGAAATATATTTTAAAATAGTGAATTATTACTGATAGAGTGTTGGTTGGTGCATAATTTAAACATAAAATAAAACAGTTCTCATGGGTAATCATACCTATATCAAGAGAAAAATAAAAACGTTATTGAAAGACACAGGTTTCTCAGATGGGGCATTGCCACTATTCTGATGCAGGTTAATTATAAATAAAGTGGGTTTTTTTCATACTTACAAAACACATTAATGACCAATGTGGCCTTCTATCTTACTTTTCTCTTTTGTTTGTCTTTATTTTATGCAGGACTTGCAACAATTTTTAGTGTTATAGTATACTTTCTCATTAGTTACTTTACTTAGCCTTAGTTCTATGTCTGCAAGAAGTGCCATTACTTTCAAAGTATTGGCCAGATCCTGTATGTCTGGATTACTTTTCCTTATTTAATCTTGCTGCTTTGCATGAATCACACACAATGGTGATGATGGTGGTCTGAGCTGAATCTATAACTTTCCCTTAGAGCACATTCGCCACTGTAGTGAAGGCACCAGCAGAGGGAGCTTCTGAGCCCAGCGATGATCTATATGCTGGGTCTTCTAGTGATTTTCTACTTTGAAGGGTCCAGCAAAAATAAACTAGTTCCAGAAGATCAAGGGTCTCCCAGTCCTACATAAATATGATGTTATTTAGTTATAAACCCATTCAATATAGAAACTCAAAAACAGCCCAGGATTTGACAAGGGTCTAAAGAAGAGAGAGCTGATTCTGTTTTAGTAGGAGTGAATTCTTTGGAGAAACAAGACTGAAAAGAAAGCAAAAGTAAACACATGATTGATTTATTCACTCTATTGACGTTGGCCAAAGAAACATGGGATGCAGAGTCCTCTGAAACAGAACTTTTTTTTTTTTTTTTTTTTTGGTTGGATCTTGAATTGACAGTGTTTAACATGGAAATAGCTCAGTATAGAGGTGACTTTCAGTAGATAATCTTGTCTCAAGAATCTATTCTTCCCCTCAGACATTAGCTATGGATTGCACACATAGGTTTACACATTTACATCAGTAATGTGCTTATGGCTAGATGGAGAGCTTGCTTTTACTCCATTGGAGAGTAGGAGTCAAATTCACTTTCATCCAAACAAGATAATCCCTGGCTGAGTTTATACAGTGACAATTGATCAGTCCATGCTGTTTTCAACCCACTCTTCTGCAGGTTGGCTTGCATTTTAACACACAGAGAATCAATGCCTGCAATTGATATCCATGTTACCAGACCACTAGAGAGCAATTGAACATTGGTGTGTGCCAGGAAAACACTCCACTGGGCTGTGTTATTGAAGACAAGCCAAGAGCAGGGTAACTACTTTTCTTTTCTTTTTTTCTTTTCTTTTTGTAACAAGAAAAATATTTTACAGGCTTCTGTTTCTGGCTGGACAACAGTTAATCCTATTTTGCATTGAATGTTCTATCTAAGATTAGCTGGTCAGATAATTTCTCAAGACATTTATTTTAGAGTTTCGAGCTTACAGTCTCCCTTCAGATTGCACTGGCTGGTTTGTAGAGGGAGAGCACACTTCTTCCTGTTAGCCTGTTCCACTGTTTACTACAGATAAAGGGAGGGTTGTTATCTTCAAACATAGGCTTGGAGGATATTTCCAGTGCCTGGTCAGTGATGATCAGGGTCTGTTTTGAGTTCAGAGTCTGCAGCTTTTTGGGCTCACTGGCAAAAGGACCATAAAATAAGCAAGGATATACTAAGAGGAACACAGACTATTAAATGAGAAACAAACATACAAAAGGCAAGGTGAAGTAGAGACTGGTACAGTTTTTGGTTCAGAGAGTAGAGTGGGGGCATGTTGTTGTTGCTGCTGCTGACCATAAGGCTCTGAAGATCCCACGTATCTCTCCACTTCTTCCTCTTAATTGCCATAATCTCTCAGAAGTACTGGATGCTTTCCATAGATTACAATGTAATCTATGGAAAACTAGGACTGTAGTCCTGTCGTTTGGTGCTTCTTGGAAAAAAGCGTCTTTACAGAGTGATAAAAGATCTCAGGTTGAGGTGCCTTTGCATTAGCCAGGTATGCCCAAATTCTAATGTCAGCCACCCTTAAAAGACACAGAGGACACACAGACTAAAAAGGAAAAGGGATGAGAGGGTCATGCAAAGATGACAGCTCAAGCCACAAGCCAAGGACAGGTGTGCTCTTTAGAAGCTGGAAGAGGTAAGGAAAGATGCTGTCCCTCCAGCCCTCCAGGAGTGTAGCCCTTTATAGTTTAGCTGGCAACTCTATGCTTTTAGATATGAAGAGAGAATTCCAGTTGTTTTATGCCATGAAGATGTGAAAATTTCCAGTACACCCACTAATTACTCCTTTGTGAATACTAACGAAAACTCCCCCGATACAGTAACTGACAGAATCTCAATTAAAAGGCCAACTTTTCAAGATCCAGAGGAGGTGATGGAGTTTATGTTTACTCCTATAGCTATCTTTTCTTACAATTCATTTGCCTGGTCTTTAATTCCTCAACATCCTTAAAGTCTTAGCTTAGTTGAAAGTCACAGAAATACTCTTGTTGGCAACGCTTTTTAAATTTAATTTAATTTAAATTAATTTTTTATTACATAACTACCAATGTAAGCTTCTTGGCTATATTGTGTCATGTAAACTTTTATGTACATTTGAATATAGTACTCTTGTATGTTCCAAGTAAAAATTTCCCTTCTTCATTCATTTAAATTGATCTTATACACACACACACACACACACACACACACACACACATACACACCACACGCAGACACACTGTGCTGTCTGGTCTAGGAGAAAGTCCTATTAAATTGCTCACTCTAGTACAAATCTTGCCATAGAGTAGTTTGGCAATAAATATTTGCTGAATGGATCCATGAATATTTCTTCTGGCTTAATATCTGCTTGGGGACATCAAAGGGATGAGTCTCACTTCAAGGTCAATGGGAAAAAAAACCTTTAAATATTCCAGTTCTTGACACCTGACCTCAGTATCACTTTTTTTTGAAGTGCCAGGCCACTGTTAATATTCAGACTAAGGGGGGGAGATTTGTGATGTGAAACTAAAATGGGAAATACTGAAGACAAGAGAATCACTAGGACCCAGTGCCCCCATTCCTGGGCATCTCTGAAAATGCTTTTGAGATTTGTTTTCAAAGTTCAGTAGCTGAGAGGACGAACGTGATGCCTATCTGATATCCACGTAATTGTTCATTTCAGAACAGACAGCCCACGCTGTAAACAGTGAGAGTTTTTTCTTCTTATTTGTTTTCCCCCTTTTGTTTAGCTAAAAGTAATTATGTTTGCATTAGATTAAGCACTGGTTTGTTTTTGTGCAGAACAATAGGGCTCCCTCCCTCCCTGTCTCACTTTCACTATGTCATCCTGCCTGTAGAACTTGGAAGAAAAGCCACAAACATCCCCCAGCTGGGTTCTGAGATGCTGACTTGCCCTTTGCAGAAAGAAAATGGGGCTGGGAGGAAAGGAAATTGCAAGGAGGGAGTGAAACCACTTCAGATAACCTAGATGAGTTTAAAAAAAAGTTATGAAGTTTACCGTTTTGCATTCCTAGGAACTTCAAAAAGAGCTGAATTCTTTCAACATTCATTTGGTGCAATTAAATTGTGATTTGAGTCATTCATATTTTCTCATCAACCTCACCAGTTTTCCAGATGTGTGTGTTTCCTCCCTCTGTAACTGCCTTGGCTAGACCTTTCTATCTATCACAGGACACAGTATAGAAGTTAGAGACGTCTGGGATCCTCTGCGCCTGGGTTTAGGTGAGAGAAAGCCTGGGGACAAGTAGAGATCTGAATAAGCTTCTTTGTCTCCCTGGGACATCTCCTGAGAGGGAAGGGTAGGCTTCTGTATTGACTAGTGGTGGCCTTAGCTCTATAATCAGAATTCTGCGGATAACTGAACATTCCGACACACTCCCTCCCTCTCTCTGAGGATGGCTATACTCCCATGTTTCTCATGGGGACCCTAGGTATTTTCTCAGATATTGATGCCATAAATGGCTATGTTTGTTATGAAAGCTTTCATTTTGGTCAAGACTTTATTGGAAACTTTCCAAAAAGTTTACTCCTAACATCTAGTTCATTTTCCTCTCTGTGCCTAGAATGCTGTCTGGGATACACAGTGACAAGAGAACCTCAGAGAAGTCTGCGTAGGACTCAGACTCTCTGCCATGCAATCCTTGCAGCAACACTAGAGCTTCATTCTGTCCTACCAGGACTCATTTTGTCCCTCATGAAGGAAAAGGCAAGTGTTTGCTTGGTTCCATAGATGGCTATGAAGGAAAGTGTGAAGTGATGTAGATAGGACATCACAGTTTGGCTCTGTGTTCATATTCAAAATATGAGACCAGAAAGTCCTCCAAGGAATGCCTATCTTTGGCAGATTATGTCAGAAGCGACAGTCCCATTTCTACTTCCATTACACAGAGCTGTACTCTGTCCTATCCTTAACCAGGTATTATTTTATCCACAGCACTGTCTTTTAAGATAGGATCATAGATATAATTTTCTTGCATTACCTTAATATTTAATTAGTCAGAATGTCTATTGCAAGAGACATCTTATGTCACATAGTTTCATTTCTGCATCTCCTCATTTATGAGGGTTTTAATTAGAAGAGAAGGCACTTCAAACTAACATTTATTAAACACCCTCTATTGGCCATCTATAAATGGCATGTTATTTGATCTTTATAATGACTCTGGGTAGAAGATTTTACAAGTGTCACTATATTACAGGTATGGGATCCAGAAGCTGGCAGCTTAATGGTTACTCAGGAGGAGGTAGGGCTGGGATTCAAGCCAAGGAGTCTGATCTGAAAGCCCTTGCTCCTACAGCAAAATGCAGTTCTGGCTGCTGCCTCTCCCCTCCTTAGCCCTCTCTCCATTTTGCTGTCCCCTTCTCTGCCCCCCTCTCTCTTTATATTATAAGGAATAAAAAAAAAAGACATTATGGAATGCTCAAAGGGTTTAACTTCTGTCCATGAAATGATTTATTTTTTTTCCTTTTTTTTTAATTACGTATTTTCCTCAATTACATTTCCAATGCTATCTCAAAAGTCCCCCATACCCTCCCCCCCAATTCCTTACCCACCCATTCCCATTTTTTGGCCCTGGCGTTCCCCTGTACTGGGGCATATAAAGTTTGCATGTCCAATGGGCCTCTCTTTCCAGTGATGGCCGACTAGGCCATCTTTTGATACATATGCAGCTAGAGTCAAGAGCTCTGGGGTACTGGTTAGTTCATAATGTTGTTCCACCTATAGGGTTGCAGATCCCTTCAGCTCCTTGGTTACTTTCTCTAGCTCCTCCATTGGGGGCCCTGTGATCCATCCAATAGCTGACTGTGAGCATCCACTTCTGTGTTTGCTAGGCCCCGGCATAGTCTCACAAGAGACAGCTATATCAGGGTCCTTTCAGCAAATGCTTGCTAGTGTATGCAATGGTGTCATCCTTTGGAGGCATCTTAAAGGACAATGAAAAGACTCCTACAGAGAAAACACTCCAGGAAGACTCATGTGTGGCTTAGGATTCTTCAAGATGTGGTTTGGAACTGAGATTTGTAGCTACATTCTTGCTCCCAGAGAAAATTCCCACTTTCCCTTCTCACATAAGTCCAAGAAGGCCCCCTTTTTATTAGGTTACCCCTTAGGCACAGGTTATAGCCACAGACAAGGGGTTACTATGCAGTTTGAATAATAGGCTGAAGTGAAACCATTTCCCTTTGCTGATAGTGTCCCATTAGCCACTCCAACCCATAGTCAGCCATTATTCAGGCCATATTCACTCAGCTTTCTGAGGGAGTCACTGAGTGACTTTGAGTGATGGAAGGAATCTGCGTTCTGAAAAGCATGGCAGACTGACAGCTGGACAAGTTGACAGCTTGGCTCTAAAGTTACCTTTTGGTTCAGTGTAATTGGAGATAATTTTGTTCGGCTTTGTGCTGAGGTAGATGATGGCTTATTTCTCTCTATATAAAGAACTAGACCCAGTGTTGTTTCATGGCATCTATTATCCTAATCACTAGAAAACCTTAGAAGAAAGATTAGATTTAGACAACCTTACTGTGGTTATCACGCTGTTGTCTCCTTGTTTGTGTGGATCCATTTTCTATGAAGTTTGTATGTGCGGGATGCAATGAGACCAAAAGGTTGTCTCACATAGACGTTTGTGACTAGGTGGGTGACCAAGAAGTGATTACAAGCTGTTCACAGTAGTGTCCCCACAAGGGGTTACCCAGTTCACCAACACAGGCATTTCAAGTTATAATAGAGCCTGCAAGCTCTATGACAGGTAGCATTTTAAAATGAATTTCCAGACTGGCATGTGATATATAGCCAATAAAAATACATTCACAGAACAGATAAAAGAATGCTATGATAGGCAAATGAGAGATAAAGACGGGTTTCAGAGCAAAGTAGATAATTGTGGCTTTGTTATTTATTGTGTGGTGTGTGCCTAGTCATTGGTTCATTTTTCCCATATATAAAATGTGTGCAAAAGTATTTCTTGGTTTGTGATGATCTCATGAGAAAATGTTTGTAAAGAAACCAGAATGAATCTATGTACAAGAGCTGTAAGAGCAAGTCATATACACATATGTATACACACACAGACAGACACACTCACACACACACACCCCTCATATTTATTTTATTTCTTGTTCTAAAAGGATAGTCAGAATATATAGAACTCAAGTTAGGAGGATAATAAATTTACATGTGTATATGTAAGATATTAATCTTTAAAAAATATTAGTGAAGAGAAATTGGCATTAGGAAGACAGAAGTAAAATTTACATAGGTTGGATGTACTTCGTAAAGTGAATATCATACTACACATTTACAGAAGATTTATATGGACAAGAAATGCAAATTCATTTGCAATCTTCCTAGCAAACAAAGCAAAATTTACCTGATGAGATATGTAATTCACATTGTTAGTTAGATAAAATAAGACTATTTCTGAGAAGACCAATCCTGAGAAAACAAATGTGCTCTGAACTACACTATTATTCAGTGACTTCATTTTTCTCTACTATTTTAGTGCACATCAATGTGGAATTTAGTAAAAATTATGGCTTAATCTAGGAAGAAGAGAGTAAAACCTTGAAATCTAAATGTATGATGGCCATTCTTTTCTCCAGGATAAACTTAATTTATTCACTCTTATTGCAATTTAGAAAGGCTGTATAAGATAAACAAGACATTGATAACAAAATTGATGGTCAGTAATATAAAAGGCTGAGCACAGACATTTTATTTTCTTTTTTCTTTTAATGGATATTTTGTTTAATTACATTTCAAATATTATCCCCTTTCCCAGTTTCCCCCCTGGGATGCGCCCCCCCCCATCCCATCCCCACTCCCTCTTCTTTTATGAGGGTATTCCCCCTACCTACTCCCACCTCCCAGCAATGGCATTTCCCTACACTGGGGCATTGAACCTTCACAGGACCAAGGGCCTTCCTCCCACTGATGCCTCCCACAAGGCCTCCTCTGCTATATATGCAGCTGGAGCCATAGGTCCCTTTATGTGTACTCTTTGGTTGGTGGTTTAGTCTCTGGGAGCTCTGGGGGCTCTGGTTGGTTGATATTGTTGTTCTTCCTATGGGGTTGCAAACCCCTTCAGTTCCTTCAGTCCTTTCTCTAACTCCTCCATTAGGGACCCTGGAGCACAGACATTGTAAATAAGGACGTTATAGCATTGGTATTTACCTGATACCAATTGTATTGAGTATGATTTAGACATATTTTAAACATCTCATTTTTCATTTATTATTGTTGTTAGCTCTAAAATAATCAGTAGTCTGTTTAAATTTCCCTGAGCTCTTTTCTGGTGCGATTCATATTTTGTATTGTTAGGTTTTTTTTTGTTGTTGTTCTTCAAGTGCCATCTAGAAAAGAAAGAACTAGAGTTGAGAAAACGCCCCATCAGATAATCCTGTAGTCAAGCAAGCATGGGGTGGGCATTTTGTTGAGGAATGACTGGTGTGGGTGGGCCCAGCCCATTGGGTGGTATTATCCCTAGGCTGGTGGTCCTAGGTATTATAAGCAAAGACAATGAGAAAGATCTAAGAGCAAGTCAGCAAGCTGAATCCCTCTACTGTTTTGCTTGAATTTCTACCTCCAGATTTCTGATCTGTTTGAGTTCCTGTCTTGGCCTTTCTCAGTGATAAGTTGTAGATTGTGATTGATCAGATATGCAAAGCAAATTAACCCTTTCCTCTCCAAGGTGCTTTTGGTCATGGATTTCATCACAAGTAATAGAAAAGCAAACTAGTACAGTCTTCGTAATATTTTTTTAAAAAAATTTGGACGATAATTTCATTGGGTGTAAAATTTTAGTCTTAGTTATTAATTTCCTTTTTAGTATTTCTGAAAAGGCAACATTCATATTTTCTGTTTTAAGAAAAGACTAAAATTATTAATTAATTTCAGACTTTGTTCAATATGTGTGTAAAGCAAAATTTAAAAAGTTATTTCACAAAAAGGTGAATAATTATGAAACCTATAGGAGGAATAAGGAATAATGTGAAGAATGATTAATATAAGAATAAAAAATGTGATAGAAATTACAGTATAAATAAAAACAATAAGTTAAAAGAACAGGAAATGATGGAAAATTGATAGATGGTGATATTGTAAAGGAAGTAAAATAGCTCTTTAAAGTGATAAAAAAAACCCTTGCTATTTAATTATTTAAAGAGACATTATTAAATCAAAATACATAGTCAAGGTAGATATAGACTAGAAGAATCTGAAGTCAAGAAAATTAAGTACATGGAATCAATCATTATAATCATGGTTAATATTTTTTATGGCTTTCGCAATGCTTATGTATTTTTAAATGTCCTGTTGTAGCTGTGTCTCACTTTTCAATTGGAAGCAGAATAAATGACATGAGATTACATGAAATGGGTGTGGCTGTTCTTATGAACTGTATACATTGAGCAAGTGGCATTTTCAGAGGAGTCACAGATGGCTGAACTGATCTCTTCTATCTCGGACTCTACATTAGCCGTGGTTCCCAAGGAAACCAAATTACGGAGGCCAAAACGTCCCAAGATCTATAGTCAGAAAGCTGGGAATCCAGTTGAGCCCACATTGTTGTTTCATTTGAGCATAGGTAGGCTTGAGACCCAGAAAGAACTCATGTCGCAATTCAAATCGGAGGCAGGAAATTATTATTCTCTGCCAGATCAGGTCTACAAGGTCTCCTCAAGACCTTCAGGCTGATTGGATGGGTCCTTTTAGTTATGAAAGGTGATCTACTTTATTCATTTAAAAATTCACATGTAAATTTTAGCTATAAGTACTTTCATAGACATAATAAGGTTTGACCAGGTATCTGGGTACTATTGCCCAAGCAGGTTGACATATAAATGATGTCATTACATCTATCTAATGAGTTTTCAGTTTCAGGTAGAATCCTTTAAACAGGGAAAGGATGGCTGGAGAAATCCAGAGCCACATGCTTTTACGTCTATTATGGGAGTTGGAGACTAGTTCCTGGATTTGTACCACACAAAATACTGGCCATTTGTTATAGCAACTGTTTAATACTTATCAGCTTTTATTACATTTCTTGTAGAACCCCTTATATGTTTGGTGAACAATTTGTAGAAACAAACTAACATTCTCTTTTTTCTGTACAACTTTCTTGTCATAGAACTTCAGACCAATTATTTGCCTATTGTCTTTACAAGCTGATGTGCTCTGGCATGCTGATCAGCTTTTGGATCATGTTCTAAAAAATGGAGCGGGATTTCTAAGCCAGGGCTCTATTTTTTTCCTGAATGTCTGTGAGCCCTAAGTTTAAAAATGAGTTTTCATTAGAAATCATAATTCTCTTTCAGTGTGAACATTTTATGACTTTTATAAGCTCATTTGGGCTCAGCTTATATAGTTGGTTGTCAGTGATCTGGGGATGGTTCAGGAAATTAACACTTGAGGCCTGTGGCTTGTTAACAGCAGGGTGACATTCCTTATCCATCTTTAGGCCTGGATACACTTAAACTCTCATTGCGAGAACAGCAGAAAAAGCAGGCTTAAAAAGAACCCCACATACTAATCTAAACTTAACATATCATTGTCTACAGGAAAAAAAGTGTTTTGCTCTATCATGGACTAAGAGTCACCAGCCTTGATTGAGGGTTTGGTGGGTAATATATCAGCGCAGTCAGTAGATCTGTGAAGCAGGTACTATCTTAACACTTTGCGATGTAAGCATATGTGTGACGTGAATGCCTGTATGTAGACATGCTAGCATTTATGTGGTGCAGATGTATGAGGGTTCATGTGAAGGATAAAACTTGGCATCGGATGTCTTTCTTGATCCACATCTCTTTATTTACAGAGTCCAGTAGACGAATCCAGAGCTTATTGATTCTGGCTATCCTAAGTAGCCAGCTTGTCCCGGGGAAGCCCTGTCTCTGTCACTTGAGAATTTGAATTACAGGTGGGCATCACACATGTCAGTTTTTTATGTGAGTTCTAGAGCTATAAATTCAGGACTCATGATTTCATGGCCTGTACTTTACCCACTGAGCCATTTCCCCTGCCCATTTACAACTCCCCCCAGGGACCAGCTAGAGATAGTCTGGAAATTTAAATTGCAAAATGATGTGATCCTACAAAGCATCCAGTTGATAAGTCCATATGGTATAGCTGCAATTATAGGTCAGATCCTATCATTTCTTAGTTGTGCCTAAAACTTTCCAATGATACCCCTTTCAAGGTCTAACTTTGTACATGTCTTCAGAGGAAGTACATATCGATTCTATTACCATTCTTTTGTTCTCAGCCAGCTGTTATCTGCTTCTCACACCTGACTGAATCTGAACACAAGCTGAATCACAGTTAATAGAAAACCTTTTAGGGACCACCCTTCAACCAGTTTCCATGGAAACAAATGCCAGCCTAGTAATAGGCTAATTTTTAGTTTGATTAAAATTTTGACAAAAAGTCATTTTATAGTAAGTGTTTCTTCCTGATATGATAGACTCATCTATTTGTTTTCATCCATTCAAATATTCTGGATGCTGTGTTTGATGATCAACCAATTACCAAATACTGATTAACACAAAGAAAATTTTATTTGGGTACATCTAAATTGGGTTTGGGTTAGAATATTAGTATAAACTCTATATATACAATTTAATCCTGTGTTAAAATATTCAATA
The DNA here is from genome assembly GCF_000001635.26 of Mus musculus. Classification (NCBI taxonomy): domain Eukaryota; kingdom Metazoa; phylum Chordata; class Mammalia; order Rodentia; family Muridae; genus Mus; species Mus musculus. Next base: position 101,278,693 of record NC_000068.7, on the reverse strand, counting down.
ACTTAAAAATAATCTTTATAATGATATAGCTTATTTTGCACAGTAGATTAGTGTGACAAAGTAAGAAATTCTTATTTCAGAAACTATTTCTTGGAATTTTTTTCTCACTCACTAAAAAGGGTAATTTTAGAGTAGAGTTCTTGTAAAGATTTAGACACATGTTTTTATGTGCCTTCGGCTCCTCAGTATATGTATGTAATCTACTTGTGTCCTCTCTGGTTAACTCCTTCATAGAGGAAATACAATTTTATTTTACCATTTTTGAAAATTCTTTAATCTTTTTTCACAGTCTAGTTGCCATCCCTTTCCCAATCTGCCCTCCAACTGCTCCCCCTCCCACTTCCCTTCCCCTGCCTCCAAGAGCACACCTCCAACCCCATAACCTCCACACCATCAGACCTCCCCACTCCCTGAGGCCTCAAGTCTCTCAAGGGTTAGGTGCAGAAGACATACAAGTTTAAAGGAGAGTTGCCACAACTTGGAAGGAAAGATACTGTAAAGAGAGGATTGAATTATAAGTAGAAATCTTAGTCCCAGTGACCATTTAAACAGCCAGATGATGGAAGTAAAGTCACTTCAGTCATATGAGGGTTAGAATTGAGTCATGTAATATTAAGTTTCTTTTAGGTTAAGGTGTGTGTGTGTGTGGTGGTGGTGGTGGTGGTGGTGGTGGTGGTGGTGGTGGTGGTGTGTGTGTGTGTGTGTGTTGGTAGTATGGGTGGCCATGAAAATATATTATATTTTATAAGAAAGAGTCATTGGCCTGGAACTCACCAATTTCCCTATACTGGCTGGCCAGTGATATCTAGGAATCTGGTTGTCTCTGACTCTACTCTTCTGGAGTTTCAAGTTGGAACTATCATACCTGGCTTTTTTATTTGGATTCTGGTCAAAACTCGGATTCTTATATTTGAAGGGCAAGTACTTTCTAACTGAACTATCTTTCCAGTCCCATCTCTAGATTATTTATAGAATTATAGATTTAATTATAGAGTTATGTTATTAAGGAGGAATAACTTCACTCCCTCTATTTGTAAGAGGTTACTATATTGTCTAATTTTGATACCGATATACAGACACCATTGAAGAAAATTATGAGAATCTGAGTGTGCTATATTGTCATTTTCAGGAGGAAAATAAGAAAGGTTTTCTTTATCTTTAGTGTTTTAAATTAATAAAAAGATGTAAGAATCTTGTGAAAGAAGACAAAGTACAAGTTCTCTCTATCTTTGTCTCTTTCTTTTTTCCACAATGAGCTAATCATTAAGCAGGACTACAGGTTTGTGTCTGAAATAGATCCAAAAGACTTGTATTCTCTACCCTTATTTATTCTGTGGCCTATGTTTAAGAATAAGCCAAGGGCTCAATTGAGGATGCCTCAATCCCACTTGGGAAGAGTAGAAAGCAATCACAGGAAGGGGGAAGGGAGGGAGGAGCCTGGGTATGAAAGGGGACAGGAAAGGGAAGAGGGGAACAGGATCAGGTATTGGGGGTGGGGGTGGGGCAGGACTGAAGAAGCCCTGAGGGCTAGCAGAAAAAAATGGAAACAGGCAACCTTGGGAGGTAGGAGGTGGAGGAACCCTCTAAAATGTACCAGAGAGCTGGGAGATGAGAGACTCTTAGGACTCAAAGGGAGTGACTTTAGATGAAATGCCCTACAGTGTGGGGAGAGGGAACTTGTAGAGTCTACCTCCAGTAGAAAGATAGGGCATCAAGTGGAGAGATGGGGTTGCCATCTCACAGTAAAAAAAAAAAAAAAAAACAAAAAAACAAAAAAAAAACTCTGAAGCATAATTGTTCCTGTCTGAAAGAACTGTAGGGTCAAAGCTGGAGAAGAGCCTGAGGGAAAGGAGGTCCAGTGATAGGCCCAAATGGGGATCCAGCTCAGGGGGACTGACACTATTACTGATGTTATGGTGTGCTTACAAACAGGGTCCTTTCATGACTGCTGTTCGAAAGGCCCAACAAGCAGCTGGAAGAGTCAGATGCAGATATTTACATCTAACCAATGGACAGAAGCTGGTGACCCCATTGGTTGAATTAGGGACAGCTGGAAGAAGTTGAGGAAGAGGGCAACCTTTTTAGAATGACTAACAGTCTCAAATAACTTCGACCCCTGGGATCTCTCAGACCCCGAGACACCAACCAGGAAGCATACACCAGTTGCTATGAGGCCCCCAACACATATACATCAGAGGACTTCCTGGTCTGGACTCAGTCAGAGAAGTTTTTTTTTTTTTTTTTTTTTTTTTAAAGTTTGCGTGTCCAATGGGCCTCTCTTTCCAGTGACGGCCGACTAGGCCATCTTTTGATACATATGCAGCTAGAGTCAAGAGCTCCCGGGTACTGGTTAGTTCATAATGTTGTTCCACCTATAGGGTTGCAGATCCCTTTAGCTCCTTGGGTTCTTTCTCTAGCTCCTCCATTGGGAGCCCTGTGATCCATCCAATAGCTGACTGTGAGCATCCACTTCTGTGTTTGCTAGGCCCCGGCAAGTTTTACCTAACCCTCGAGAGACTTGGGGCCCCAGGGAGTGGGAGGTCTGGTGGGTGGGGTGTGGGGACATCCTCTTGGAGACAGGTGGGGGAGGAGCTGTGGGATGTGGAATATTTGGAGGGTGGACCAGGAGGGTGATAAAATCTGAACTAGAGAATAGTAGTAGTAGTAGTAGTACTAGTACTAGTACTAGTAGTAGTAGTACTAGTAGTAGTAGTAGTAGTAAAGAATAAGCCAACTAAGGGGAAGTTTAGGTCTGTAACTGGATACAGTTTTGTTCTTAGTTGTAGTATATTTGTTAGTAGCTGGAAAAGAAGAAAAGACATAAAAAGAATGGACATTCAAGGTATGCCAACCTTTGATAGATTAGTTCCACTTGGAAGAGAAATGTGAACCATTAGCAAGCACATTCCATAGAAAGCTTGAGATGAGTAAAGGGATGTGCCCAAGGTGAAACTTAAAAAGGGATTGAAGCGCAGTGCTTTCAGAGAGGAGCAGACCACTAAAAACTGCTTCCTGGTGGTAAGGAGCTCTACTTTGTGTTCTGAATGGGAGTAGAGAGAAATGACACAAGAGAAAGAAAGGAGGCCTCTGCACGTGGAAACATGCCTGCCCCGCACTACAGAGAAAGCCAGGGCTTCTTGATACTGAGACACATGCCACTTCTATCATGATGGTGCTTTGAGTAGAGAGTAGTGTAAAATGGGAACTGAATTGGTGGCTCAGCCCTTGGGAGGTATGCAGTGAGCAGGATTTTTGAGCAGTGGTGCCGACATTTAGAACCATTCAGAAAAGCCAAAGGATGTGAATAGATGTATTGCTGAGGCAGGATGAAAGTGAGGCTTGGAAATGTCTACCCTAAGGGAGATGAGAAAGAAGCACCCTCATAGATCCAGGGGGAGGGGGATGGGATAGGGGATCCCAGAGGGGAAACCAGGAAAGGGGATAACATTTGAAATGTAAATAAATAAAATATCAAATAAAAATGTATTAAAAATAATAACAATTGAAAAAAGGATACAACACACACAGAGACACACACAGACACTCACAGACACACACAGACACACACACAAAGAGGAACCAAGCTATAGAAGGTCCTTGAGGTGTCATGAAAATTCTAGGAGGAAAGAGTTTCAAGAAAAGAATCATATAAGTTGGGCTGGATATTGGGGAGAGATACCCGAGGGAGAGAACTATAATTCATCACCACTGGTAAGTTTTAATAGAGCAATGTCAACTTTGGATGTGTATAAAAGTCAGTCTTTATAGTGTAAAGGAGGTTTTGGCTGGTACACAAGCAGTGATGCCCTTGCTAAGAAATTCCAGCTATTAAATAGGGACTTTTACTCAAGGAGGCAACACTGGCAAGGAAAAGAAAGATTTATGATTGGAGAGAGCTATTTTCACACTTATTGGCGGGCACTGGGATTCATGCTGCAGCTTTCTTCATCATTGCTGTTTGAAAACAGAGCTTCAATTAAGCCATAAGATTGGAGTTGAGTATAATCTTTGACATCATTAACCTGACAAGTCATGATAATTGTAAGCAAGGGTGCAGTGAAACCACGAAACATTCATTGGGAGAAACAAAGATTTATTTAGGGAAACTCAAAACTGGTGAGGCTGTTTCTCTATATCTCTGGGAACTGAGAGGAGAGATAAAGACTAAGAAGACCTTGTCCATTTTAAGGGGGTGTGTCTGGACAGTGGGAGCAGCCTGGGAGTTAGAGGTTTGCATAGGGACTTGATATGTGTTACTGGTGTGTGTTGATAGGGAACTAGAAGGCTTATTGCTGGAGGGGACAGTTAAAGGATGTAATGGTTTTTCCTGACAAACAGAAATCAGTTTCTTAGGAATGCTAAATTTAGGCCTTGTTTATCTGTAAGTAATTCTTCTGTTTTCTCAGGTCAGAGTCCAGCTTGAGCTGAGCGCAAACATTCATTTATAACACTGTCAGTGGCACTGGGGGGCCCACTTTGGGCTTAACATCAATGCTGTCTGAACATGGCCCTTTTCTAACACTATATTTTTTCTTTCTCCTTCTTTTTTCCCTCTATTCCTTCCTTATGAATATTTACATAGTTTTAGGCATGGGGATTACAAGTTTGAAAGAGATCGATATGGTCTCTCCTGTCACTGTGGTTTTAAAAAGCGACAGAAAGGATTAGGAAGGGACCAAATATTTCAGGAGCCTGAAGTTTTATATCTGTTTTACCAAGTGCAGAAATTTTATAAGAGCATTACTTATTGATAAGTTGTCAAGACAGAATCAGCAGTGCTTATTTTTATTGAAATTGGAAAGTTGATTATGTCCAACAAGCTTGACAATTTATGTGGATAAACCTTGGGAGAGAAGTCAGTCTTTTAAAATAGTGTACTCGGCCATCTTGCATCCAGGTTTCTTTTATTTAATGAAGATCAATAATTGTATTTCAACAGCACACTCCTGTTTTTTTTTTTATTGCTACTTGATCCAACTAACAACTGTTCATTAAGCCAAAGCTCATTTGTTATCCTTGATTTTGTTGTTGTTGTTAGTGGTTGTGGTGTCTGTACCTGTGTGAGTGTATGTGATGAGTGTGTTTATGTGGTGTGTATGGGGTGTGTATGTGTGTGTGTGTGTTTGTGACAAGTGAAAGATATTAAATTATTTGCAATGATTTCTTTATCTTCTGGACAGGTTTTGGCACAGGGGAACTATTCAGTGTGTGAGGTGAGCTGGAAGGGACATTCGTTCCTGCAGAGGTTACACGAACAATTGCACTAAACTACAAACTAGCTGTGGGGATGCAATGGAATTTTCAAAAGGAAAATATTTCATGTACATTGCCTTGTCATGTTAAAGAATCTACTGCTCCCTGTAGGGTTTAAATTTTAACAATGGCTTCTGTGACAGGACAGACTCACATTGCACGATATATTTAATTCAACTTGTGCTTTTATAACACCTAAAACTGATCTACTCAGGACTTTGGTAAAGCTGAAAACCTCCCTGTGCCTCCTGATCACCTTTCGACCTTACTTGCTGGCTGGCTCCATTGTTGCCTCCTCACTGGGTGGGTGTTGGGCATCATGATCATGCTCAGCACCTCTATCTGTTACCCTCACTTATCTGCCAGAAAAATGTATCTGTTCTATTTATACCAGTTTAATAAAAAAAAAAACATGGCATGGTGTTACCTTCTCTCTACTCTGCCATTTTATTTATATTTCTGTATTAAATATAGAAAAGAAGAAATAGGAAATAAGTATATTTTGTAAATTTCATCGTGTTCTTTGTAAGCTCAATCAATGTCACAGTCATTGACACTGGTTTTAATATGTTCATAGAAAACTACCCAGAAACTTGACTTTAGTTTTACCCTGTCAGGACTTTAGCTGTTAACTTGACACAATCTTGCAGTCATCTGGGAAGTGTGTGTGGGGGGGTATGTGGTGTGAGGGCTCAACTGAAAAATTGCTTTAGTCAGAGTATCCTGTAGCCATGCTATGGAACATTTTCTTAGCTGTCAACTTATGGTGCTGCCCTTACACACTTAGATCTAAGCAGGGAGCTGAGCAGGAGCCTGGGAGAAAGCCCAGAAGCCTCACTCTTCCATGGTTTTGCTTCACGCTCCTGCCTCAAGTTCCTGCCTTGGTATCCCTCCATGATGAACTGTAACCTGTAAACCAAATAAACTGTTTTTCTCTTCAAGTTGCTTTTAGCTGTGGTGCTTATCACAGCAACAGGAACCAAGCTAGAACACCTTCCAATCATAATATATCCCGTCTCAAGCTTCCCTTCGGTTTCTTGGAAGCAAGCACACAATTGTATTTCTCACAGATAATCATCAGAAGTAAATGAGATGACTCACATGAAAGTGTTTTAGATATTTGTAGAGTAACATAAGTATAGAAATTATAACTACAAATTGAATTCTCTAGACCATTGATTTTTCACATATGTTATCTGTTCTATCTCAAAGTCTCTGGAGTCATATTTACCACATAGAACTAAGCAAGCATCAGGATTACACTATAAAGGAGTGTTCTCCATTTTGCCCATGAATGAAATGATCCTAAGACGCAGTGTTCTCATACACTGTATGGATGCACACTATGATCTTGTATGAACTATAGACAGCCCTAAAGCTCATTTGCCTTGTTATCTGTTCAGGAGATTCGAAAGTTGTATGCTTTCCCTTTTTGTCTCAATATGACAGATGATTTATTTATTTATTTATTTATTTATTTACATCCCAAACACTGCTCTCCCCACATTCCCCTCACAGAATCCCTCCCCTTACCCCTCTTCTCTTCTGAGAGGGCTCCCCCTGAGTATCCCCCATCTTGGTTCATCAAGTCTCTGATAGATTAGGTGCATCCTCTCCCACGGAGGCCAGATAAAGCAGCCCTATTGGGAAATTGATACCACATCCTTACTACAGCTTTAGGGAGAGCCTCTGCTCCAGTTGTGGGGGGAACCACATGGAGACTGACCAGACCATCTGCTACATATGTGCTTGGGGTCTTGTTCTAGCCCATGCATGCTCTTTCATTAGTGGCTAAGTGTCTGAGAGCTCTCAGGGATCCGGATTATTCGACTCTGTTGGTTCTTCTGTTGGTTGCCCATCCCCTTCAGGGTCTTGCTTCCCCCAATTCTTCCAAAAGGATCCTCAACCTCCATCTAATGTTTGGCCATGGGTGTCTGCATCTGTTTCAGTCAGCTGCTGGGTAGAAACTCTCAGAGGACAGCTATGCTAGGCTCCTGTCTGCATGTATAATAGAGTATCATTAGTAATGTCAGGGACTGGTGCTTGTCCATGGGATAGGTTTCAAGTTGGGCTGTTTTTTTGGCTGTCCATTTCTTCAATCTCTGCTCCATTTTTGTCCTTTTAGACAAGACATATTTTGGGTGGAAAGTTTTGTGGGAGGGTTGGTATCCTTATCCCTGCACTGGGGATCCTGCCTGGCTATAGGAGGTGACCTCTTCAGGTTCCATGCCTATGCTGTTAGGCATCTCAGCTAAGGTCACTGGCATTGACTTCCTGGAGGCTTTCCCATCCCAGGGCTCTGGGACTTCCCCAGCTACATATTTCCATTCGTTCTCCAGTCTCTCCCCACACCTATTACCCTCCCCTCTACTCCCCTCCAGTTTCTCCTTCCCTCTGCCTCCTATCACAATTTTCTTTCACCTTCTAAGTGTGATTCAAGCATCCTTGCTTGGGTCTTTTACCTTGTTTAACTCCTTTGGGTCTCTGGGGTGTACCATGAATATTCTATAGTTTATGGTTAAAATCCACTTCTCAGTTAGTACATACCATGCACATCATTTTGAGTCTATGTTACCTCACACAGGATGATATTTTCTAATTCCATCCATTTCCCTGCAACATCCACAATGTCCTTGTTTTTAATAGCTGTATAGTATTCCATTGTGTAAATGAGCCACATTTCCTGTATCCATTATTTGGTTGAGGGATTTCTGGGTTGTTTCTAGTTTCTGACTAATATGATAAAGCTTCTATGAACATAATGGAGCACATGTCCTTGAAGTATGATAGAGCATCTTTTGGTTATATGGTCAAGAGCAGGTTAAGTGGGTCTTCAGGTAAAACTATTCCCAATTTTCTGAGAAACTGACAGATTGATTTTCAGAGTAGTTGTATAAGTTTGCAATCCCACCAGCAATGGAGTTTTCCCCTTTCTCCTCTCCAGGATGTACTATCACAGAAGTTAATTATCAAAGAAAGCATTTATTCTAGGTTGAATTTGAGTTCTGAGATCTTGTGATCTAAGGATGTGGCCATAGGTTTCAGTGTGCACCATGAAAAGACGGGGTTACCAATAAAGAATAAATAATTCTATTATAAGAATAGAGAACCCAGATCTCCCTCAACAGAGGAATGGATACAGAAAATGTGGTACATTTACACAGTGGAGTACTACTCAGCTATTAAAAACAATGAATTTATGAAATTTTTAGACATGGATCTGGAGGATATCATCCTAAGTGAGGTAACACAGTCACAAAAGAACACACATGATATGCACTCACTGATAAGTGAATATTAGCCCAGAAGTTCAGAATACCCAAGATACAATTTGTAAAACACATGAAACTCAAGAAGAAGGAAGACCAAAATGTGGATACTTCAATCCCTCTTAGAAGGGAGAACAAAATACCCATGTAAGGAGTTACAGAGACAAAATTCAGAGCAAAGACTGAAGAAATGACCATCCAGAGACTGCTCCACCTGGAGATCCATCCCATAAACAACCACCAAGACCAGACACTATTCTGTATGTCAACAAGAGCTTTCTTACAGGAGCCTGATGAAGTTGTCTCTTGAGAGGCTCTGCCAGTGCCTGACAAATACAGAAGTGGATACTCTCAGCTGTCCATTGGATGGAGCACAGGGTCCCCAATGAAGGAACTAGAGAAAGTATCCAAGGAGCTGAAGGGGTTTGCAGCCCCATAGGAGGAACAACAATATGAACTAACCAGTACCCCCAGAGATCCCTGAGACTAAACCACCAATCAAGGAAAACACATGGTGGGACTCATGGTTTCAGCTACATATACAGCAGAGGATGGCCTAGCCGGACATCAGTGGGAGGAGAGGGAGGCCCTTGGTCTTGTAAAGGTTCTATGCCACAGTATAGGAGAATGTCAGGTCCGGGAAGTTGGAGTGGGTGGGTTGGGAAGCAGGGCGAGGTGGGAAGAGTTAGGGGATTTTCAGAGGGGAAACTAGGAAAGGGCATAACATTTGAAATGTAAATAAAGAAAATATCTAATAGAAAATTCCAAAAATAAAATAAGTATTCTTGAAAAAAGGAATAAAGAACACTTGATTATATAGTTTAGCTGAACAAGACTTTAAAATTATAAGTAAGATAGATGACAATCTGTTTCTTGGTAAATACAAGTTGTCAGCTAGGCATAGGAAAAAACTTGCTACTATAGACTGACTTGCTTAAACTAAGTTACAAAGGAATTACTGCTTTGTGGTTATGATGAACTTGTGGAGAGAAAGATAGATGGGAAATATTTAGTATGAGTTTCAAAAGAAGAATATATAATCATTAATCCTGTTGTAATTTCCTTTTGTATGTAATGATTCTAATCTGTTTTTGAAGAGTATGTTTTTGTGGTGATTGTTTTTAGAGAACATGTAACTTGTGGGTGTGAGTTAATCTTTTCTTACATAAAGAACTTTGTCTTAGATAGTATAAAAAGACTTAGACTAAAAATAAAGTTGTTGGAATAAGCTCGTTGATTCTTGCTCCATCCACCAAATGTGTATGTGTGTAAAATGGTTGGAGCTTTGCCCATTCTCCAGATGCATGTATCCATATGTATTTAAAGAAGTTGGAGCTTCATCCACCAAGTTGGAGCTTCATCCACCAAGAGGGTGTGTGTGTGTGCGCGTGTGCCATGTGCCTGCCTTACACTTTTCCTGACTCAACCTCCCCTCCTTAGATCAATGAACACACTGATAGAGCTGGAATTTGACAGTCAAATTTATGTAGACATAGTGTAGTTATTAGCATAACTACCATAACTTAGTGGTGTAAAATACAAGTTTATCATCTCATAGTTTTATGTGGCAGAATTTAAATACTACTCTCATCTTATTAGGTTCAAATAAAAGCAATTATTTCTGGAGACTCTTAAGGAAAAATAATTTTTTGTCATTTCCATTTCTACAGCATATCCTTATGGGTTAATTTATGATCTAGTTAATTTATCATCAAACTCATCAATGTGAAAACTCTAATCCATTTCTATTATCCTATTTTTCTATATCTGCCTGACCAGAGTCATGAATATTCTCTGATTTTAAGTACTCATTGGGTCCACTCCATAGAGCATAATATTTAAAATTCTCTTGCCACAGAAGTTACCAAAGTCATGGGTTCTAGGAATTACACCATAGATATTTTTGCAGATATTATTTCTTCCATAAAAAATAAAATTTATATTTACTTAAAATTGCTCATAACTATATTATGCCAGTATATCCTGAAAAGTTTAGGTCTTAGTCATAAATTAAAAATCATTAATGTAAGTCCTAATATATTTTAAAACTCTCACCCTTCATTTCTTTTGGGAAAGGAAGTAAAATGCTTAATCTTGATTATCAGCCTGATGAGGGTTACAATCACCATAGTAACAAACCTATAAGCATGTCTTAGAGCTTTTCTAGATGAGGTCAATTGCAGTAAAGAGTCACCCTAAATGTAATGGTACCATCCCACGGGATGGGTTTCCTAAACCTAGTAGAAAGGAGAAAGTGACCTGAGTGTGAACACTCAAAGAGTTTTGCTTCCTGATCATAAAGGCAATGTGACAAACTGCCTCTCTTTCTAGCACGCCTCAGATCGTGTTGCTATGACTTTCAAACCATAAAGGACCATATCTTTAAACTATGAGTTAATTAAATCATTTCTTGTCAGGTACATGATCATGACAATGAGGAAAGTAACTGCATTACGTTTCTCAAGAGCTTTAGGTTTATGGCTATTACAGCTATTATAGTTGGATGATTCAGAGTGCATGGATTTGATGAGAAGTTTTAGAAAGTGGTCAGGTCCAATGAAAGAGACTCAGAGCAGGGAAACACTTCAACAGAAGTTCCTATCTATGGGAAGAATTTCTATATGGTTAAGTAGCATCTTAAGTGTGAGGGGATCCCTGTGGCAGTGAATTTCTATATGGTTAAGTAGCATCTTATGTGTGAGGGGATCCCTGTGGCAGTGCATGTTTACATCACACACAGTGGCTTGGATAACAGAGGAGATGATCTGTATGGATTTCTTAAATTTAAATACTATGCGCATCTAGAACACACCTAAAGTGAATATGCCATCTGTCACAGAACTGTTATGCAGAAGTAAGTGTGAGCTAAAAAGGACAGCAATAAGGCTAACAATATGTCATTGTATCAGTAATATTGAGACACTTTTGGAGTTCTGTTATGTGCACTGGGCTTCCTCGTTGATCTCATAAATAGAGCCACAGTAGTGATTCAGTAGTTTCTTATGAGTAGACAAGGAGGGCACAGCCAACAGATTGCATATGATATGAAATAAAGGTGTGTAAGAATTTTACAACTTCTTGTTGGGTACTAAGTTTATAGCTCACCCCTTAGGTTTTTCTTGATCCCACTGAAGTAGCTGCTATTAACTATCTGTCCTTGAACAAAACAAATATTTTCACACCTCTGTGTATTGCCTTAGGCTGTCCCTGCTATTACAAAGTCCTTTCCCTCTCTCCCTCCATCTTCAAACCCCAGTTCAGTAAAGACCTTCTGACCCCACTGGATTTTTATCACCTATTCTTTCCTCTGAGTTGCAGTAATACTCCAAATATAGCTAGACAAATATAACCTTTGGAAGCACCGTCTATTCTTAAGGTGTAGCAATTGCTAATGGTTGCTAATGATAAATTGAGGTCACTAAGAAGACAGACATGTAAACAATTTAGTGCCCTGACTGCTGAATTCCCATATGCAGCATCACTAGATTTAGCCAAGGGAGATAAATTATAGTGTACGATAGTCTTTTTAGAACTTGGGCACAAATTCCACACTGAATCACCTGCTGTATCTTCTCCCTTATCAAATCTTCTAAGTATGTAGCATGCAATATGGGAAAATTTTCTTCTTTTGGGGTTAAGTCTAGTACTTCCAATATCTAGAGAGAAAAAACAAACATTTCCCTTAGGCTTATCTTGTCTCTGAAAGTCTCTCTCTTTGCTATCTACTTCTGTCTTCAGCCCTAGAGTAGCTAGTTAGTGTGCAGTTCCTGGAAGATGACATACTCTGTATGTGGATCTGGAAAACTGTCTCAAGGAAAAGACTGGAAGGAGAGACAAGGACTTGGGAATTCCGTGAAAAATGAACTTGTAGAAGTATCTAAAAACACGGAGGTCTGTAAGCCACAACCAGTTCTGTAGCATGCAAGCAAACAAGTGAACTATAGCATACAAAACCAACTCCAGTCCTTGGCCACCTATGGACCTAGCAATGGTTCATTTTCTTCAATGCATAGATACTAAATGAACTAGCAGAGGACTCACAAGATGCCAACTTCTTTTCTTACAAGAAACATTTTTTTTCAAGCAGAGAAATGTGGTATGAATGTAGGTTTGTCTTCTCCAGAACATACTCAATATGCAACATTGGACAACTTTTATTTGATTTATGGCTCTCAAAGTTTCCAGTAAAATGAGAACTGCAACCAGTATTTCAAAGGGCACAGTATCTGCCTTTTTGTCCTACTGTTCTGCATGTTAAAATGCTCCTAGACCTGACTTGGCTGGGCCTGACTTACATTATTGAAAACAATGAGCAACATGTTTCTGTATCCTTGAAGGAAGCTGCTACTGGGACAAATCCAGTTTATCTGAGATGCTATCTGAAAAGCACTGGAATGCAAACAATAAGATTCTTTGACTCTTTTCAAGCTCCTTGAACTTTAGTTAAAGATGCAGGGTATACATTTGTAAAATTAAATAGCCTATTATTTAAAAGTCAGTATGAACCACACCATGAAAGGATAACAAGCAATGTGGTGGGAAGTGCAGGATGCAGACTCACCACACCATCAAAAGGTAGTGTGTAATGTGAAGAGGAGCTCGTCAATGCCATTATCAGTAGCATCAATAAAGATGATATGGTGGAACAAGACCTCAGGGCCTGTAAGATGAGTGTGTGCCATCAAGGCAGTGACTTGAATTCAATCCCCAGGAGGAACGAGAAACCTAACTTCTATAGGTTGTGTTGTGGATAGCCCTGGGGCTAATTATATTTGATGATAATTCTGCTCTCCTGTGAGTGGTTGTGAACAAGGAATGAGTCAGCACTTAGGTGATTTCCTGTAAACCTGCTTCCCACCTTAATTTGTAAAATAAAGGAGAGCTGATGATTGGGCAGATAAAGGGAAGGTGGAGTGGAAGGTCAAGAGAGAGAAGAAGAAGAAAATGGAAGAGGGAGAGGATGCAGAGGAGGAGGAAGAAGAAGAAAAGGGGAGAAGAAGCACATGGCCTGGAGAAACCACAAGTTCTAAGCGGTCTCATAAGCTGTGGAAGATGGTAGTGTAGCGGTAGATCTGCCCAGTCTAGGCGCACAGCATGTAGTCATATGAGTTGAGTCTTGTTTTCATTGCTGGGGCATAATGGCAGGAGATTCACTGCAACAGGTTGTGCTCTGACCACCACACCTGAAACACGGCACACATCACATTGAATAAATAAATAATTGTTAAAAAGAAAAGAGGACTCTAGATTTTAGAGGATACTAGACATTGATTAAACAACTAAATCATCCATATAGTCATCTAAGCCAAGAAATAGCTCATTATCTTCAACCATTGTTTCTTATTCAATAAGCTTTATTAGTCTAAATGTGAGGCAAAAATGGCCTAATTAGATTATCTGGCCCTGTGGGGGTTAAGCCATTGATAAAATTAGTTTTATAATTTTATATTTACTTCCTTGTCTTAAGTAATAGAATATTGTTAAAAATAATGGATTTGATAGGGAAGAGTTATAGGCCATAGTGGGATGCAAGAGTAGCAAACTGAGAACTGAGGTGGGTAATCAATAACCTTTAAGTACTTTTTTTTTGTGGGAAGGGCTAAGTTTTTGTACTTTTGCTTTTTGTTTTATGTCTAGGTAGTTCGTGGTAATGCTCTCTCTAAAATATTCTAGGGCACTGAGAGCTGTAACTACCTGCATTCCTGTGAAAATCAGGGTTTGTATGTTGTGTCTGTTAGGTAAGCTATCAATAGAAAAAGCTTCGGCTTGTACTTGACACCAAACCGTCAGTTTGGATTTTAGAAATGATGGTTTTAAAACATGCAGTATACCGGCTCCAGATTTCAGTGCCAGCGACAGAGATCAATATCATTTGTCCACTACAGCTGGGGCATTTGTTAAGAAATTACTTCCTTTGAGTCCCAGGGAGAGAATAAGGCTTCTCTTGCTGAAGTTCTATGGCTGCTCTTGGCAGCTCTCTCCACTGAGAGCAGCAAGCCCCTGCCAGGTCCAACGAGCTGTGCTGTCTATCTGTGATTATGTTTGTATCTTGGAAGGGTGGGGCCAGTTCTCCTTTTTACCGAGCCCCACCCCCAAGCATTTATCACTACTTACATGTTCATTCTGGAACAAGAACTTTCATAGAAAATAATTCAGTTGGGAACAGTACCTCCAATGCACACCGAGAACAGCATGGTTGGCTGATGGAATGACCAGAAGGAAGCCAAGCTCCCATGGTGGGTTGTGAGGCCGTCAGAAAGAAGCATTTCTGAATGTAGCCTGATTTTTGACATAGGACACCAAGGAGGGAAAACCATGATGGGACTGGATAGAATATGATGACTGTAAATCAAATTATGCAAACCTTTGTTAGAGAGGTTGTAGGTATTAAATATAGGGGATCACAGTGAATATAAAATCATATGTACACAATTATGAAAGGAGCTAAAAAATCCTATTGCTTATAGACATGGCTGTTGAAGTGTCTTGGCCTAATACATTATTCATGTGTTTATGCTCAAAATATAATAGTTATATAGCACATAGCATCATATATGGTATTATTTGACATTAGCAAAAGACTTTCTGTCTTGTGTTTGTTATGCTATGTTTTAACCAGTGTTAAAAAGTTGTCAAATATAATTAAATCTATTATAATGTTTTAAATTATTCACCACATACATCTATGTTATGGGCAGAATGCCTCTGTCTCCTTCCTTCTTGTGGTAAATATTTAACTTTGATGCCTTAACACCTACTATGATGGTAATTGGAGGTGGTTTTGGGAATGTAACTAGGAATATATAAGGATGTGTTATATGACTGCAATTGAATTAAGACCTTTATGAGAAAAGACAGTTCTCTGTCTCTCCTATGTAAGCATGTCAAAATTAGGTCATGTGAAGATGGAAGATGGCAGCTTTTTGGAAGACAAAAACAAGAAGCTACTAGAATAATCCCTACATCGCCAGGTCCATGAGTCTACACTTCATAGACTCTAAAATCATGAGAAATAAATTTGTGTTTTCAACCATCTAGCCCTTGATCTTTGCTATGGCAGCCCAAAAACATTACACAGCTTCATAATGCTGTTGTTCACATATATTTTGTTGTACATATTGAATGTACCTTCTTATAAACTATGCTTTTTGTAATATTGTAGTCAGCATGATTTCACTATCAGTAGTTATAGAGCTTAAGATATATTTATTTGCCTCATAGTTGTACTTCACCATTTATAGGGTAAGAACTATAGAGGTATATTTTAAAATTGAAGTTATTTATTCCTTGTTTTCTTACCAATAAGAATAGGAAATTTATTTCCCTACCAATAAAAGAAAATACAACTAGCTATTTTTTATAATTCCAAATACCATATTACTGTACATTTTCTTGAAAAGAAATAATTTTTCTTTCTGTGTTTACAATTTTGCAGTCCTTTTGTACAGGCTTTACCATTTCAAATATGGCTTCTCCCCCATGACCTATATAACTCCACTGCCAGGTGCTGTAGGGCAGGTACACATTCAGTAACCTCTATACCCTGTAGTGTTGTGTTTATGACACTGGATGCGTTGGCACTGAGGGCTATGAGAGGAATCCTGAAAGCTGTTGTAGCCTGGTAAAGCTGGCGATAACTATAAACATCTGAAGCGAGGTGTATCTGAAGTTCAAAAACCATATGATAGAAATCACCAAGAGAAGAGATGAGAGTGATAAGAGAAGAGTCTTAATGAAAACATTCTCAAATTTTTCCCCCCAGAGCTCCATGGGACTAAACAACCAACCAAAGAAAACATGTGGTGGGACTGATGGTTCTAGCTGCACATGTAGCAGAGGATGGCCTAGTCAGTCATTAATGGGCGGAGAGGCCCTTGTTCCTGTGAAGGTTCTATGCCCCAGTATAGGGCAATGCCAGGGCAAGGAAGCAGAAGTGGGTGGGTTGGGGAGCAGGCGGGGGGGGGGGGGTAGGGGGCTTATGGAGGGGAAACAAGGAAGGAGGATAACATTTGAAATGTAAATAAAGAAAATACCAAATAATTTTTTCCAATATATAAAAGATATAGGTCTTCCTTGTCTTTCATTGTCTTTTGACAGAGGGTTTTGGATTCTCTTCCATTCTGAAAACTTATGTTTCATAAACTTTGTGTCTCTGTGATTAGTTGCATATATGCATGTATATGTGTATGCATATATATGTGTATATATATATATATATGATGTATATGTAATAATATTTTCTGATGGAATCATCATTCAATTTCCTTATTTATCATGAAAAGCATATTTTGTCTTTAAAAATCTAACTTTTAAAATACAATCAAAAACACTTTTGCTTATATACTTACTAAAGTGGTAATTGTTTTGATGTTATGTAAAATGAAGTATCATTTTTATTTGTATGTTGTCAAAATCATGATGATTAGAGAAGAGATATCTTATATCAAAAAATACATGCTTATCATAAGGAATAAGTAATCTTGTCTATAATTCAATTACTATTTGGATGTAGGTCAGTGAATGTAGGTCAGTGGATGTAGGTCAGTGAATGTAGGCTCTCCAGCAGGCTTATGAAGCATCAGTGGTCTGGATGAGGCTTAAAAAACAATCACAGTTGTAACTTAGAATCTCAATTTCAGTTTGAGGTGATAGAAGAGATCATATTTAGTTGTTTTATTGTTTTGTTTTGTTTTGTTTTTTTAAATAAATCTGTAATTCTGTTCTGTTGTATCTTTTTATCTATCTATCTATCTATCTATCTATCTATCTATCTATCTATCTATCTATCTATCTATCTAGTAGATATTTCTTTATATACATTTCAAATGCTATCCCGAAAGTTCCCTATACCCCCCCCCTCCGCCCTGCTCCCCTACTCACCCACTCCAGCTTCTTGGTCCTGGCATTCCCCTGTACTGGGGCATATAAAGTTTTCAATATATGGGGCCTTACAGAGACAAAGTTTGGAGCTAAGACGAAAGATTGGACTATCCAGAGAATACCCCACCCAGGGATCCATCCCATAATCAGCCACCGTTGCATCTTAATAACAGTTTCTGAATGAGAAGAACTTGTCTGTAGGTTCATCACCATGGACTTATTTTTGAGTTAGCAACAACTCTTGTTGGTTTCCAGGTTACAACGTAAGTGCAGGTCTGTCTTCAGCTTTGAAGTCTTGCCTCATTGCCCATAAATTCTCACCTCTAGGATTCTTTCCTGAGGAGGCAAACAGCCCCTGTTCCTGCTCTGTGTCCTTCAGTTTTTATACTCCCATTATTAGTTTTCATACAGCACAGTAATTATGTAATGTCTTCAGAATATTAGATAGTGAAGTTTTAAGACAATAAAGTTTATGTATTATTTATCTTTGATTCTTTCCTGTCAATATATGGTGCAAGCTTTGTAGGCACTTTGAAATTTAATTTTAACATTTGACGTAGTAAACTATAGCTAGAGAGTTTATTTGGGGAGTAAGAGAGAATAATAAAACAAAATTTAAGCAGGAGATTGTGAGTACTCATGTACAGTATTATGACTCCACCTTAGAATGAGGAAATAGTTTATAGAATTATATGTTTAAACATTAATATTAGTCCAACGAGATAACTGATGCTCAACTGATGCTCATTAAGTACTAATTGGTATATTATCTTTTATATTAATAAGTATTAATTGATATAATATATAATCATATATAATTTTATATAACATATAAATAAAATTTAAAATACAAAATATAATATATAAGATTTATTTTGTTTTTATGTTCTACTTAACACAGTTATTTTAATCACAAAGCAGTTTTCTTTTTAAGTAACTCTAAGCGTGGGTTGGGGGGAGGTTGGTTCAGAGGGGGAACCAGGAAAGGGGATAACATTTGAAGTGTAAATAAAGAAAATATCCAATAAAAAAGAAAGAAAACATACGTACAAGTAACATTCTATAGACTATATTTAGGAATATATATGTATATAAAATACATATTTGCCTACAACAATGAAAAAGAGGTCATGATTGTGAAGGAGGGTGGAGAGTGGTATATGGGATTATGCTGAGGGAGGAAAGGGAAGAGATAAATGTAATTAAATTATAATCTTAAAACTATGTTCATTTGGTACTCCTAACAATGAGAGTAGAAGGTGGCTTTGAGTCTCACCTGTTGTTGGGACCCCTTTTCTCCTCCTGGGTTACCTTGTCCAGACTTACTATGAGGGATGGGCCTAGTCTTATTGTAACTTGTTATGCCTTGTTTGGTTGATATCCCTGAGAGTCCAGAGTTTCCTGAAGGGAAGCAGAGGAGTGGACCTGGGGGAAAGGAGAAGTGGAGGAGGAACTGGGAGGAGTGGAGGGAGGAAAAACATCTTTCAGAATGTAACCGATGAGATAAGAATAATAAAAAATAAATGTTATATACATAGATGTACACACACACACACACACACACATACATATATCATACCAATAGCATAAAAGCCTGTTACTAACGAGAATTTTAATAAATTGCTGGGTTAAAATAGGATTTTATTTAATTTAGTGAAAGAAAGAATTCTGCCAAATTAATATATTGATTAATAGTTATTACGTTTGTCAGGTGCCCATTAATATTCATAGACTACAGTAGATGAATTTTTTTAATAATCTAAGGTGTTTCTAGGATGATTCATATTTTCCCCCTCAGGTCTGCAATATGTATATATAAAATCAGTATCTTGAATTTAAGGAGATCAATGCATTCTGATTTGCATATTTTACACATAACAAAAATTCAGCTTTAAGAAAGTAAGCAGTTTTTTTCTCCATTAAACAAGAAGCTACATTGTAAAAGTTCTTGTATAGAGCTTTTTTTCCAAAGTCATTCCTACTCTCCAACAGTTTTATAATCAGGTTTACCATTATTGGTATCCAATGGTAACCCGATCTTACAATGAAACTGGAGACAGAAAGGACCCAGGATGTCCAAAACAACTTTGAAAATGCTCACAATTGTAGATTTACATTTTCTGATCTCAAATCTCAATACAAAGCCACTGTAATTAAGATAATGAAATATTTGCATAATGGTAGTCCTTGATAGAAGTAAATAAAACTGAGAATCTAGGAACCAACTTTTTACCTTGATGGGAGGTTTTTGAAATATTGAAATGAGAGTGTCAAGAAGTCCAATAGGGACATTTTTCTGAAATAATACACACACACACACACACACACACACACACACACACACACATATATATATATATATATATACTTTAACTCAAAATAGACTATAAGCAATAACAGTAAGGATATGATATATGAAACCCTGAGAGGGAAATGCAAAGATATGTGTCAGCATTTGTGACCTTGACTGTGCAGATGGTTCTCAGATGTGTCATTAAAAAAAAATGATACATACAGAGTTACAAGCAGCAAAATAAAAAAATGTAGATAAAATGTTCCTTGTAAACATTAAAATGCAAAGCCACCCTACAGAAGAGAAGAACAAATCTCTATAATGAACTATCAGATGTGGAACTATCTTGAAAATACTTTTAGAATCCTATAATTCAAAAGTTAAAGGATAAGCAATCAAACTAGAAGTATGTAAATGACTTGAACAACCATTTCTCTAAAGAATATTTTAATTATGAATTTGTTATTAACTAATAAGTACAAGAGACCTCCAGCTTCCGTAGCCATTAGAATATGTAAATTGTACCTGTATGTCTCACAAGGTAAAAGAATGAAATTATATGGTTACACAAACTTATTTCAAATGTTCATTTCAACAACATTTATGATATTCAAAATGTAGAAACAGTCTAAATGTCTATCAACTCATAAATATATTATTATTTGGCAAGAAGAAGGAATTAAGCATTTATGTATGGACAGATGAACTTTGAAAATCTAATAATATGGAGGTCCATCATCATAGGCACAAGTGCGTGATTTTCTCATATTTCCATTTATACTAAAGGCAAGAATTGAGAGTTGCAAACACATATAAATGGAAAGCAAGGTTGTTAGCTAATGGCAGGGAATTTCTTATATTCGATGAACATAATCTAAAATTAAACATTGATGTTTGCACAACCCTGGAGATGTGCTAAAATCACTGGAGCTTACACTTTAAGAAGGTAAAAGTTCTTTCTCAAGGTCATTATATAAAATGCTATCACAAGATAAGGCTTATTATAGTTCCATTTTATATGTGAGAAATTTTAGGTATTTAACTAATTTTGGTATTTGAGTAAAATTCTCATTTAATATTAAGTAATACAGCAAAGATTTTTGTCAAGACAATTCTACTGTACTTCCTTCTTTAAAAGTTTGGCAGGGAGGTGTGGCAGGAGTGGGTAGGTGGGTGGGGGAGCATCCTCATAGAATCAGTGTAAGGCAGGATGGGATGGGGGTTTGCAGAGTAGAAACCAGGAAAGGGGTAACATTTGAAACGCAAATAAATAAAATATCCAATTTAAAAATATTTGGCTTTCTTGCTGTTTTAGGGATAGCTGTGGCTATATTAGTACCATAATTGATTGATGTGTACACACATGTGCATGTGCATGTGCGTGTGCGTGTGCATGTGCGTGTGTGTGTGTGTGTGTGTGTGTTTGTGTTTGTGCTTGGTTGCGGTGCACTAAGGCACATAGATCAACTCTCAGGAATTGTTTTCCTTCTACCACTGGTTACAGGGATCAAACACATTAGTAGGCTTGTCTAGCAAGCCCATTTACTGACTGAGCATTCTTGCTGGCCTATATTATTACTATAAAGTAATCATAGTTCTTTGAGGTATGGTATGCATCATAAGTGGTACAGTATAATTATAACAGACTCATCTGTGGCCAGCATTAATTTATTCCTCAGGCATTTCAATAGATAAAGCAACTTGGCAAGAAACACATCCTTTAACTCCACAGGAGAATGTCAATCAGGCAAATTCATCTCTTTTCCTTGAGTTGGCAAATATACCCATAGCTCTAAAGTGTATTTGGTTACACATCACAACACAGTCATGATTAAGTACACTGAAGTCAATAAAGAAAGTGAATTCGTGGCACTTCACAATTATAGAATGCTCACGAATAAATAGAATTTCCCATCTGTATAAATTTTCACACCTCACAACCTCACTAATTGGAGATATTTCTTTGTTCTATTATTTTTCTATTTCTAATACTCCATTTTTCAAAGAATTACTTCATACATTCTTATAACTCTCTGAGTTTTCACCTGCAACTTTTTCCACAGGTTGGAGAAGTAGCTCTGTAGAATTAAGGTGGGGTCAGCAAGAGGCTTGTGTAGTGACTAAAATAGTTCTTTCTAGACCTTTACTCTCCCTGCCTCAATTTGTTTAGTGATTACTCATTGCAAATGGTACTCAATTGCTTAAGAATATTTTCATGCAATAATGTGTTTTGTGTCTATGTCTCCCCATACTACCCTTCCCACCTAGTGGGACTGACTCTCTGCTAACCAAGCTCAGCTGGAAGCAGCCCAACATCTATTTAGAGAACATGCCAGAGTTGAGGGCGTGGTGGGTTTGAGCATTTCTCTGAGAGCGATGTCACCATTTTAGGCATTTCTCTACACTGTAGGAGAACAAACAAAGCTGTGGGGGAGAAACATTTATCACGTTATGAAAAATGAAAAAGCTTCCAGAGTTAGATGTCTGCCTCTCAGAGCAGAGACCAGGGTATATGTAATGGTAGAAATAACCTTTGCGTTGTATATGATCACTGCAACAGAGGCATCGAGTGTATAACTGCATTTAGTCTTTAATCAGTCTGCACTTAAATACAAGTGGTTTAATATAGCTATCAGATACTTTATCAGACAGCATAACTCTAGTTTATTCTTTATGAATATTTAAATAAGAATAGTAGCTAGTCCTTATTAATAATGTATAATGTAAAATATTATCTTTCTATTATCTTTTTGATCCTCCCAACAGCCAGGTGATAAAAGCACTGTCATTATCTTGATTTCACTCACAAGAAAATCAAGACACACAGAGATTAAGTGAAGGACAGACTTTAAGGTAGATTTTAGATGATTTGCGTTCAGAAAATTTGTTTGGAAATGTCACATTCTTTCTTTTAGACATGCGTTATTAGTCTCTCTCCAACCACATTTTGTAGGGTGTCCCTTTTTCAGTTCTTCATACTTCTAAGTTTTTCAACCACTTTGGTATGTATACATGTACATTTTTATATATCATCTTTGAGGCAGAATCATTCCATTTGTCTTATTCTCTGATCATCTTTGTTGAATACTAAGTGGATTCTTTGAACATGAAAGATTTTATCCTTGAAATATGTTTGGGAAATCTCTAAGTGCTCTCAGATATTTGATATTCAGAAACCTGATAATGCATTATCAATTCTACCACGGAAAAGTTTCCTTCAGTCCACAATGAGAGTAAACTCAGGGGCTTTTTTGACATGGTTTTCTATGCAGAAGGTGCTTTTCCCTTTGATACATTAGGAAGATGTGGGCTTATACTTGTACCTTTCATAAGGTAATTATATAAGAAGAAAGATCTGTGCTTTTATATTTTCATCTCAGGTGCATGGGAGCCTATGCTTGTTCTGAATCCTTAGAAAAAGGCAGAGCCATCTCTACATATCCTACAAGAACCGCTATGAACTGCAAAATGAGGATACAGACTGTGTGTAGAGCATATTAATAGTCCCTAGTCATACATCAACTCATGCACAGGTCAGGAAACTGAGGTATAGAGATGATAGTCATTCATCTAGGATCACACGGGGGGTGTATGGAGCCGATACCTAGGCTTTGCCTAGGTTAATTCCAAAACCATCTCCAGAGGGAGGAGCATGCAAGGTAGATTTCAGTTTCCTATAATACATTGCAGTCTTCTCCAGGGCATTAAAGAAACCTCTACTGTCTACCCTACAATGGAGACCAATTAAAATAGAATCTAGGGGATTGAAGATAAAGTTTGTCTTGGTGGTAGACTGTATGGAAGAGCAATTTTGCCGACTCTCTGATTCTTTCTGTCAGTCATTGCTGCAATAACCTTTAAGATTTGATAGCGCAGGATCAGTAAAAGACCTTTCAAAATTTACTGATGTACGTATGTATTATTTGCAAGAGATAATGGGTGTCGGTTTTTATTTTAGACCAAAAACTTAAATTATGTTTGAGCTTCTCCTCATTCTATCCTGCATCATGAAACAGTCTTATCTAGGTAACCTGGTTTTATCAACATTTCTTAAGACAAAAGACTTAAATGAGATGAAATTAGGAATTAAAACCAGACACATGGAGACTTAGCCTGGTTTCTTCAGGGTCTAGCCTAGAGAGTCTGCATGCCTTCTCAGCCTTCCAGATCTGGCCCTTATTCCACATTCTGGTATAGTAGTATCACCCCTGCCTGCTCCACAGCCAACCACTATGCTTTCTCCAGCCACCACTTTACTCAACCTGCATAATCTTTAATGTATTCTAAGTAGCTATCCTTATACCCACAGATAAGTGCAGCACCCCTCAGTAAAGAAACTTCTTTCAACAGGCAGAGACCTCTACAGAAAACCACAACAAATCTAAATACAAAGTTCTGGAGCCAAGTTCCAATGGATACATCTACAAGCAACTCCCTCACCTGAGGCTCATGGAACATTACAGAAGGGGCAGAACGACTGTTAAGAGACAGAGAATTAAAGAGTTTGCTCTAAGACCCTGCCTCCTAGGATTATCAGAAGTTATACCCATAGTCCCAACAACATGACTGCACAGACATGAACTGAATGATATAATAGAACTGACATGATAAGATACATCAAAGTGGATGGAGGAGGGCCCAGTAGGCCTAAATCCTACGCAGAGAACAGCAGCAACTCAGGAATGCTGAGAGTGGAGAAAATAGTTTTCCCTAGGGGAGAAGACATTAACTGGTTATCCAGTACCAAGTGTTTGGCACTGAAAACATACACACAAGGAATATTATTATACAGGCAGAACGTATTATATTTAGGAATATGTGTATATACACTCAATTAATAAAAAGATACCATGAATCTAAAAGAGCAAGAAAAGGTATACTGGTGCAACTGGAGAGAGGAACAGGAAGGAGAAAATGATAGAATTATAATGTAATCTCAAAAATAAAAGAAAAAAAAGTCATGTTTCTTTACCCTGTCTTTCCCCCCTAGGTTCTGATGAGCTAGCATAGCCTACATTCTGGGGAGCATCTGGCTCTAGCTATCTTCCTCCTTCCACCCATGCTGGGAGACAGTTGTTTGTTGTCTGGATGTTGTCTTTCAACTCTGTGGGTCTTTCCAAGCTTTGAGGTTCCAAAGAGTAGCTGCTGAAGAATTTCCCCTAGTGACTGTAAGGTTGAATCTGTGGGCTTAGTTCTATCAACTTCTCAGTGGACCTCCTGAGATACGGAAAGTTCCACCTGCCCAACCATACCAGTTGTATGTTGACCGCCAACCTAAATCAGTCTGCAGTAGTTGATGGTGAAATTGCTTTCCATCTTGTATTCAGGGTGTTTAAGTTTCAAGTTAACCTGCCAAAGGCTTTACATCTTTGGAAGACTGTAAGGTCTGGCAACAAATTACCATAAATGTGATGTCATAAAGCAACACACATTTACTCTCTTACAGTTTTAGAGGTCAAAATCTGTGCAGTCATGGTTAAACAGGACATGCTTCCTCCAGAAGTTCAAGTCAAGGCCATTTTCCTAGTGTTATGAACCACCTTCATTATTTGACACATGCTTCCTTCTCCCTGTTCAAAACCAACATATGCCTGTTTCAGTTTTTCTCTTTGTGCCCAGTCTGTTTTCTTGTCCCTGCCTCTCTCTCACCTTCTTTGACTCAGCAATCCTTCATTCTAAACAAGAATCCTATGATTGCTTTGGGTCTGATAATCGATGATAATACTGAAGTCTTTAATTTAATCAAAAATTCTTTCCCCATGTACAGAAACATTCACATGAGCTCTAGAGACAAGAACACTGACAACTTTTGGAGAATCATTTTCTTGACCTAAAAAATCAGAAAGAATTTATTTTCAAGAGAGCTAGTTGCTAAACATTTCCCAGCAGATACTCCTCATAACTGCCAGTGCCCCAGTGAATGTATGGGGGAGCCCACAGCCTGTCTGTGGCAGGCACTCTGCCCTCCTGGCAGACACCAAAGACCTCTTACCTTCTCTGTTTAAGGACATCTACGACTGTATCTTGAAAATGAGACACAATTAAGGTGTGCTCCCCACGACTCACAGATTTTATGTAAGGATTCAGACTCATAACTGAAAGGAGCGCGTATATTGCCCTGCTGTTTAAGCTACTATTTCTCTGTGATGTTTCTTTTCTCCCCCAGACATTGCAATTTACTGTATTTTAGGTGGCAAACTTGCTTTTATGTCGTTATAAATTTATTCTGAAACTGTGCTTATCAAATAAACTTTATATATCTTCTGTGTATTAGTTCTTAAAAGCTGAAGGCAAGATTTTAGAACTCAGCAAACCTTTTCTCAAAAAGATAGAATCTAACAAATCAAAAGCACCCGCCTTTTGGGATTCCATTTATTTCCAAGTTTCACAATCCTATTTTGAACCTCAAAGTCAATAATTGCTGTTTGGTTATCCCTTGAAAGCTATGACAGCCTCTGAATAATAAATGAGTAGCGGGGTCTTCAGAATATAATGCAGTACTTTTATCTTTTGACATAGCTAACAGTATGGTAGCATATGTATCAAAATGCTAAGCAGGTGGTACAGACAATACACGTAGAAGTTCAGCTGCTGCAGAGGCTGCTATGGACTAGAGGGAGCACCACTGTGTGTGTGTGTGTGTGTGTGTGTGTGTGTGTGTGTGTGTGTGTGTGTGCTCGCTTGTGTGTAACAGAGAGGAGAACCAGAATGGCAGGAAAGAATGGAGACCATGTTTCTAGCCAGGAAAAGTACTCTGTGAATAAGCTGTGAGCCTTTAGTTATTTGAGAGATGAGTACTGAGCTTGAAGCCTTTCAAAGACCCTTGAGTACCAGAACAATACATTGGTAAAACACTTCTGACACATCACCATATCTTTGTCTGCCCACCTCTGATGTTTCTCTCATCAGCATAGAAGCATTTATGCTAAAGTCCATACCTCATAGGAGGAGCGGGAGCAGGCCTTGATGTAGTTTGAAATTCTATTAAAAATTTTTTTCTCTATTCTTCACTATATTTCATTGAGCAATGGGCAGGGAATGCATGCATATGTGTGTCCAGTAGATACATATAGGTTTTGTGTCTATTTGGTATATTCATAGATACAGTGTGCATCTATATGTAAAGTGAGACATATATATGGTATTGCTGGGCTTGTATAGTATATAGTGTAGGTAGTGTGATGGGTTTGTGTGATCTATGTATACAAGCTACAGATTTGCATGTGTGGTGTGATATAGAAGATGTGTGTTATATGTACATCTGTATATGTGTGAATGAGAGTATCTATGGAAACGTTTAAAACTACTATTTGGACCTAGACTCATGAATTGATGACTAGGTCCATCACATGGGTAAATTATCTTTACAAAAGTATAATAATTAAGCTATTTTCAAGTAATCCTGTGAGTTACTATATGAAATGTACTTGGAACACTGCCTAGTACACAGATGGCACTTATCAGAGATGTTGTTTGGTGATATCGGATATATTTAGACTTTGAGGGTTATGTTAAAAGGTTTCTCTGCTTTTTCTAGTAGTTGATGAACTGTTGGAAGTAGTAGGTATTGGCAGTTTAGTACACAAGTATTAGAGCCCAGCTAGCTGAGATTTTCCTTTGTGTCCTTGCTGATCTCCAAACACCTACTCATCTTTAAATTCACTGTAGATTCTGACAACACATATAACCTGAGCTGTTTGGCATTTCAGGTACTTGTCTGGACTGGTAAAGTATAGAGGTTGCACTTTAGTGTGCTTGGCTAAGGAAAAAAGAGGCAGGAGGTGAGTGGCCATCAAATATTATTCACAGATATCACTGAAACTCATGAATAGTACCTTATGTTCATGTAGCAAGCAGTGTTTGCTAAGTTTTTATTCTTAGCAGAGGCAAGAAACCCAATGGAGACCTCTAGAAAGAATGGGAGATACCTATGGCTAACAAATAAGCCATTGACATTCAGTGTGGGCAGCAGGAGATAGGGGTTGAGGACCCTTAGCCTGTCTCTGGATCTGCAGAGGATTTTCGGGCTTGTCGAGAACTCATCTGGAAGGCACTGGAGGATCATCTTGTCTAGATTATCAATTGCATAGTAGCCATTAGTCAATATAAGTTAATACCTTCCAATTTCAGAAACTGGACATATATAAGTACATATAAATGTTTTTCCACACTTGATATAAGCAAGAGAGAGGCTGGTAGGACGGGTTGTCTGTCATTAGCAGAAGGATCAAGAATCTTTCAATATCCTCTTGTCTTTCTGTTTGCCTTTATGCTGTTTCACACACACACACACACACACACACATGTAAGTCTACCTGGAGACACATGTATCCCCTCCTCTCCAGGAAAACCACCTGATAAACTCTACAAAGGTTTAATGAAATAAAACTTCAATATAGTGGAAAACAATGGCATCCTTTAAGATGATAAATCTCACTTGAATCCACAGTTACTGTCACAGAAAGGCAGTTGACTGTTTAGTGAATAATACTATTGCAAAGTAGTTTGTGGTTGTATGTATCTGTATATATTTGATTGGCAAAAATTGTAGATTATATACATTAGCAATAATTTCTGAGTAGAAGAACTTTATTTCTTACTAATTTTTCTATTACATGAAAAATTAAACTGCAAGTATAGGTTGCTTTAAAAGTCAGAGAAATGTTTTTCTTTGGAAACAGGCCTGTTTGGAGCTCACTAAATATCCCTTGAAAGCCTTGACTCTGTTTTAATTTGCTCAAGTTTTTGACTGCCACTGAAACTTGGCACTTGAGATTTTTGAGAAGTATCCAGATAATTTTTGCTGCTTGATTAGATGGAGGTTGAGCTGTTTAGAGCTTTGGAAGGAAAAGAAGTAAAACACTAGCTCTTTGCATAAAATACACCCCCCCACACACACACAAGCTTGTTAACTGAAGTGAATAAAGTTGAAGGTCTTCTTATGACTTGTTCTTGGCTGATGTGACTTCTGTTGGCTCCAGGTCAAGTGTGGTTCTCTGGAGTTGAGAAAGTCTTCTAAAATCCAATATCTTGCTTTTCCTATGAAATATGATCTTTCAAACTTCCACCTTTCAGGTCAGAAAAGAGTGAGTAGGAATGAGTTGATAAAGGAAATTGATTCTTTTGAATGCAGCAGGTCTGTTTTGTGATTTAAGTAGATTGAGTTCCAGATTACCCTCTTTTGGGCACACTAACTTCATACCTCAGTCTCATTATACATAGGTTAATGGTAAAGGAACCATTAACACCAGCATAGCACTCACTATAGACTGTGCACAAAATTCTTGTCTGGCATTTCCTCATTTAATCTTTTTGGATACCTTTTGAGGTAGGTGTTATTATTAGTTTAATTTTGTCAGTGAGCCTGTTACTCCGGGAAAGTGGTACTCTACTTGATGTCATCATTGCAGATACACATTTATTTGGGTTCATAAACTATGAGCCCAAAGAAATGAACCATCTGCATACTCCATTAGTGTTCCTCTACTGGAGTGACTGTTCTCTCTTGTATTTAGATGTATACACATGTAAGTGTGCACACATGAATATGTGCAGATGAATGTGCACATCTGTGTGCATAGTGAGCTCTGAGACTGATGCTGTGACTCTTCCATCACTCTCCACTGTATCTTTTGAGACAGGGTCCCTTATCGAAGATGGAGCTTTCAGGTTCAACTATATTAGCTGGATCAAGATATTACAGGCACTTATGATCCAAACCTTTTTCTTTAGTAAGGGTAATGGGGTCCAAACTCAGGTCTTCATGCATATGCACTGAGTGCTTTCCACACTGATTCATCTCCCCAGTATGGAACAGTTAAATTTGATGGTAAACCTGATTGGATTAAGAAGCATTTTGGGGACTGATTGGAAGTTTTCTGGTAGTGTCTATGAGGGAATTTCCAGAGAGAAGTGAATGGAAGATACATCCTAAATGTGGATGGCATCATTCCATAGACATGTAACCTGAATAGAGTATAAGGAACAAAAGGAGACAGCCAGCTGTGTAATACAGTCTCCTTTCTCTTCTTCCTGACGTGCTATGACCTCGATTGCAGTACTCCACCCTGATGTCACAATCTTGTTAACTTATGAACCTAAATAAATCTTTTTTTTTCTGGATTTTTTTTTTCTGTTTGTTAATGTGGTCATAGTATTGATTGGGAAATATCAATCATACACAGACACAGGCATTGGAACACAGACATGCGCGCGCGCGCGCGCACACACACACACACACACACACACACACACACACAAATGGATGCATCTTCATCTCAATAAGGAAATACTTTCTTCTGCATATTTTAGGGAGTCATTAAGAGAAGATTTTGACATTGTCAATAAGAAGGAACCTTATATGAAACTGTTGGACTTGCTTTATTGTTTAGTGCCACTTCATTACTCATAGTAACCTAATTCTGAAGTTGGGAAGATGGCTGTCTGTCTGATTCTTGTCACAGTGGTATGAAGACTTGAGTTTGGCATGCCACACTCACATTAAAAAAAAGGTTGACATGATGCCTGTCTGAAATCCTAACACTAGGGATATTGATAGAGACAGTGCAATTCCTTGGATTTGTTGGTGAGCTACTTTTGTTAAATCATTGAATACCACGTTCAGGGAGATACCCTGTATCAGAAAATAGAGGGGATGAGGCCCGCCATTGATCTCTGACCTCTATGTGCACATATGTGCACATATACATGAGAATATTCTAACACCATAATCACACACAAAGTTAAAAAGGAAAGAAAAAAAACCACTTAAATTAAAACATTTAGCTTTTTTTGGGAGTGCTATGTAGAAACAAACCAGCCTGTATGACTTGCCGGTTTAATTAGCCAACAATTTACCACAGATTATTTTCAATTGGTAGAATGCTTTCAGTATTGACCTTGCATAAATGGAAAGGGATCAGGTTCATTTGATTTCATTTAATTGATTTCATATATAAAAGGAAACTAGGGTGTTTGTACTTATCCACATATATCTCCTTAACTAGAGCCTTACACAGCTTCTTCATGAAGTCATTATTATTTAGGAGAGAATAAGAGGTGAATTTGTTTGTAATAGACTGCTCATACAATAGTGCTGAATTACTGCCCAGACTTATAGTCAGAATCTCACCGAGCTGAGTATGTAAATGGTACAGTAGTGTTCATTTTCAGTGTCCGTTTAGTCTAGTGATTAAATAGCGGATCTAGAAAACAGTTGCTGGGGAGGTGGTCCTTGGGCAGAAACCAGGAACTCTTTTCAGCAGCTGGTCCCACTTGCAAGTTCATGGCTTTGCTCTTCTCTGACTTGGAGAAGGTGAGGAGAAGCTCCCGGTAAGAACGGTAAGAACATTGTCCTTTCTCTGCCTTCTCTCTTGTGTGACGATCAAAACGAGAGCACATTCTCCCCAAGGACAGTGTTATATTGCTATTTGACTTATAATAAGTGTCAGGAGGATACTACGGGGAGAAATGAAAACTCAGCCTTAGCAGGACTGCTCTTGCTGGGGAAGCAGATGTCTGAATAAACCTGCCTAAGCTACTTAGAATGGGAAAAAACCTTTCCCTGCTGGCAGCAGCCCATAAGCATGTCTGCCTCCTTCAGTTCCCACAGGGGACATTATCTTAAGACTAGGCCCAGGACAGTGCTTCCGTTGTCATCTTAAGTTACTCAACTCAGTGAATGTCTAAGCCCCTTTCCCCTGGATGATTGTAAGATGAGAGCCAGAGGTGCTGAGTGATACATGAATTCCTGGTAGTACTTAGGCTGTGTCACTTACTGTAGTTGTGAGATGAAAGCTGCGGGAGGGAGCACACAGACACCAGTCTGGATTCCAAGACAGGCAAGCAGGAAGAATAGCCCAGTGACACTCTTCCTTGTATTGCATTAGCTCACGTCACACTGTAAATAACATTGCTGTTATTTTTTGAATTAAGTATAAATATTATCACGCTGGGTGATGGCCAGGCTTTATTCCTAGCATTTCCTCTTAAAGACCTATGGAATGTGGAATTAAGCAAATAAATTCAGAATAAGTACGTGACGCAAACTCCTGTTTTGTTGTTTGTTTGTTGGTGTATACTGATAAAAGTAAAATGGAATTTAGAAAGATTTTATATTGAATTCATCAGTATCAGCTGGAGGGTATTAGGTTCAATTTAGATTCAATCATATTCAATCAACTTTTCTCTTTTTCTCCCCTTTTAAAAGTAGAATGTGCTCAGCAAAATTAAATGTCTACTAACTTGTATATGCTCACATTTGTCTTGAGATCTGACAGATGGAACATTTTCTTCACCATGTGTCAATCTATCTATTTTCAGTGTAATTGACTTGAAAGTACCCTTTGCTTTTAAACACAATGGCCCTTTCCTTCCTTAGCAATTGATAGCTCTCTTCACTGTGAGGGGCCTTAGGCAGGGTATCTGCAGTATCTTTCTTCCTGGCTGGTTTAATTCAGTCCCTTGTACTAAACAGGTGTTTAATGCTTTGTTAGTTGAACATAACAGACAAACATTCTGGAGCTGATGTCCTTGAAGTTTCATTTTTTATCTCTACATGAGTTTTCATAAGTTAAAAGAGATGTTTGGAACAACAAATTTTCAATGTAAATGAATGAATTTATGAAGGGGGGATTTCAGGTGTGCAATAGAGATATTTTGGGCTGAGTCCTTTACATGCTAGGGATTCTTTCTCTGTGCTTATAGTAAAAGCTGCCTGCAACTTCTGTTAAAACCTATTGTGCGTGCTTTTTTATGCAGAAAAGCAAATGTAATAGAAGCAGAGAATGAAGCCTTTGAATTCAAATATCCTCAGCCTTGAGTATCCCCTCTACCATTTCTAGACAGCTGACTTAAGCACTGGGACAGAGGATACAAGCTTCAAACTGAAGATTAAGCTGAAGGTAATGTGACTTTGAAGTATAGTGTAGGCATTCAATAATGACTGTTATTTAGCAAGTGGTTTTGTTCTTAGGAGGAACTACACTTATGTAATATTGCCAGGTGTTTGTTAATAGCTAAAAATTCAAATGAAACAAAAACATCTTTTTTAAAAAGTTGTTTATTTTAAAATTGAAAAACAATAATCATTGTATACAGATAAGGTAAAATGTGATTATCTTGATCCATTTGTGTATTACAGAAAATTTAAATGAGGATTATCAACAAAGTTGTTGCTATCTAACTAACTTAATTTGGTTTCTCTGCTTGTTTATTTATTTATGTATTTATTTTACAAAAATTTTGTAAATTTTGGTTGTAGGACATTTGCTTGAAGGACAGCATATTATATGTCCCACACTATCTCCATCTTTTAGAAACATACCTATTTATTTAATCTTGAAAAACAGGTTTCTTTATAGCTAATGGAATCACAAGGACTCCTTGTTCATCCTCTTGACATTTCCCAAAGGGCTTCAACTCTTTAAAAAAACACCCATTACTTAATGGTTTCATACATTAATACAATATATTTAAATCACTATCTACCCCCTTCCTACCTCCATGTCTTCCTGAAGGCTCTCCCTCATGTTCCCCTCCCAATTTCTCCTTTACCTCCTTCCCTCAACTGTCAATTTAGTGCTTTGTAGTATGCACATAGGTAAAGGGTATCAGCTACTGGAGCATGGGCCATAGCAGTGAAGAAAAGATTACTCTCCAACAGCAGCTATCAATCATTAACACTCTCTTGTTGCTAGGAAATGTCTCCATGAACCCACTCTATTTCCATACTATAGTGTTGACAACTTTATGCAGGTCTTGGGTTGGCAACTCCTCCCATTGTGAATCCAGAAGGCACTGTTTTATGGAAACAATGCTGTAACTTTGGCTCATACAATATTTCTGTTCTCTCTTCCACAATGTTCTCTGAGCCTTGGGGGAGAAGTTTATAGACTAAGTATCCTGTCTAGGGCTGTTCAATCCAACAGTCACTTATTCTTTATAGTTTGACTAGTTGTAAATTTCTGTATAAACTGCTACCTATTGCATGGATATGTTACTCTGATCATGGGCGAGAATTGCCCTAGTTTATTAGTATAAGACTTTTTAAGGCTGTGTGATAAAAAAAAAAGTACTCTAGTCTATGCCCTCCATAGTAACAGGTTCTTGGTCAGTTATAGTGCCAGGCAAAAGTTCCTTCCTTTGGGATCTTAAGATCAATTAGAAAGTTATTGGTTACTCCTATAATATTCATGCCAGTATTGCAATAATAGGCACAGTTTTACAAGCCAGACGTTATTAAGAAAAACAAATCAATGTTTTAAAAATCTTTCTAATGCAGGCAAGAAAAAGAGGATCTACATTGTTTAATAACCTTTGATGTAAGTTTTATAAAGTGATGTTAATTTTTCAGAGTTGAAGTCACTGCCATATAACATGGCCATAGGTATAGATTATGAAAAGAAAATGAAGATGTTTTCTCCCATGGAAAATGAAACTTCTAAGGACAGCACTGTCAATCCTGGATTCGTGGGACCCATCATTATCCATCCAATGAGGTAAACCCAGGTATCAAGACTTACTGAGTGTTTAATACTCTCACTGTGCTTACATTACAAGTAATTTGCTTCTGTGTAAGTGATGGATCTTGCGATACAAATTCCTTTGGATAATCTTCACAGCAGAAAAACAACTTGAAAATCACTTAGCTTTTATTGGCCCTTTGAGAAGTCATATCAAGAAGGCAGACCAAAGAAAGCCTGATGATGATATTTTCATAGAGAAGAAAATAAAAGGAGGAGGAAGAGGAGGAGGAAGAGGAGGAAAAGGAAGAGGAGGAAAAGGAAGAGGAGGAGGAGAAGAAGAAAAGAAAGCCATTGTGCTTTTGCTCTTTTCTTCTCCATCATAAGGTTTCCTGAAATGATCTCTACCTAAGGTTATTAAATTTACTTGCTTATTAGAATCATGAAGTAAAAGGAAGTCTGGTATTTAGCATGCATTCCTAACAGATTAAGGAGGGGTGGGAATCTGAAAATTCTCTTATTTGTTCTGATTTGCAGTTAAATTTTGCCATTGGAATTCACTCTTTAAGACTACACCTGCTTCTTGAGTCACAATTCCAAAAACATACTGTTTGGGACGAGAAAGTCAAAGTACACAGTGGTCAACCATAGACTCCTGAGGAGCTCTACATTTTGAAAACTTTAAAAGAATTTTGAGAATTGAACACTAAAGATTTCTTGGATCCAAAGGTTCCCTCTTATCTCTGCAGTAAAATATCCTTCCTAATCATGTGAGTTGGCAGCTCAGCAGGAGAAGTCTTCCTGGAGGAGCTGCATTTGAACTTCTTCTTGTCATTTTCTCTGTGCTCACAGTGGTCAGGTAATTTACAACATTTCTTAGTGGGGACAAGCTGGAGGGCTTCAGTAAGGTGGTACTTCATTCATATCTGGATTAGTACAGAGGCCACAAGATCAAACCCAGTACAAATACTGTAGGGAAAATTGAAATGTATAAACTCTTGAGCCACTTGGGGAAGGTTTGAAATTCTTCCATGACAAAAAATGAAAACCTACACATTCTCTATGCCAGAATTGCCATGTGAGGGATGGCAGGTGTGAGGTCAGTCTGGGGTTTGTTGTGAGACCCCATCTTAAAACCAAAAATCAAAGTTGACAGCAACTCTGTACAGCCTATTGTACCAGCTGGAGCCTTATTCATCTCTAGTGTACCCTGTCTATTGATGACAGAGACCTTTTCATGTGTTTAAGCTATTCCACAGTTGTGGTTTAAATATGCTTGACCGATAGGGAGTACTGTTGGGAGGTGTGGTCTTATTTGAAAAAGTATGCCATTGTGGGGGTGGGCTTTGACTCAGTGTGAAAGAGGAAGTCTCCTGTTTGCTTTCAGAACAAGATGTAGAACTCTCAATTGCTTCTCCAGGCCCACATCTGCCTTCGTGCTGCCATGCTTCATGCCTTGATGATAATGGACTAAAGCTCAGGGCCTGTAAGCCAGCCCTAATGCCAATGTCTTCCATATTCCTATTAGGATGGCTCATTTAGCCGCTCTTAAATCATTCTACTGCTTTCCAAATCTCCAGTCCCCAAATCCAAATTCCTCCGAACAAAAACATGATCAGGTCTATCACAGCAATGCCCTACTCCGGATACCAACTTCTGTCTTAGTTTAGGTTTCCACTGCTGTGAAGAGACATCTTGAGCAAGGTAGCTCTTATGAAAGACACCATTTAATTGGGTCTGGCTTACATATTCAGAGGTTCAGTCCATTATCACTGATGCAGGAAGCATGACAGCATTCAGGCAGATGTGGATCTGGAAAAGGAGAGTTCTACATCATGTCCCAGAGGCAAACAGGAGAAGACTGACTCTCCTGTGCTGGGCATAGCTTCAAAGCCCAATCCCCACTGTGACACACTTCTTCCAGCAAGGCCATACCTCTGAATAGTACTACTTCCTGTGGGTCAAGCATATTCAAATCACTACAACCATATACATTTGCGGATTAACACAATAGCAAACTAAATGAGAAGATATTTCTCAGAATATTTGCTTGTTATTGACTAATATGTTTCTGAGGTTTTTATATTTACAAGCATGTTTAGTTTTTTTTTTTTATTACGTATTTTCCTCAATTACATTTCCAATGCTATCCCAAAAGTCCCCCACACCCTCCCCTCCACTCCCCTACCCACCCATTCCCATTTTTTTGGCCCTGGCGTTCCCCTGTACTGGGGCATATAAAGTTTGCCTGACCAATGGGCCTCTCTTTCCATTGATGGCCGACTAGGCCATCTTTTGATACATATGCAGCTAAGAGTCAAGAGCTCTGGGGTACTGGTTAGTTCATAATGTTGTTCCAACGATAGGGTTGCAGATCTCTTTAGCTCCTTGGATACTTTCTCTAGCTCCTCCATTGGGGCCCTGTGATCCATCCAATAGTTGACTGTGAGCATCCACTTCTGTGTTTGCTAGGCCCGGCCTAGTCTCACAAGGGACAGCTATATCACGGTCCTTGCAACAAAGGCTTGCTAGTATGCCTTGGTGTCATCATTTGGGATGGATCCCTGGGTATGGCAGTCTCTAGATGGTCCATCCTTTTGTCTCAGCTCCAAACTTTGTCTCTATAACTCCTTCCATGGGTGATTGTTTCCAATTCTAAGAAGGAGCAAAGTGTCCACACTTTGGTCTTCATGCTTCTTCAGTTTCATGTGTTTTGCATCTTGTACCTTATATCTCCCTATACTAAGTGTCTGGGCTAATATCCACTTATCAGTGAGTACATTTCATTTGAGTTCTTTTGTGATTGGGTTACCTCACTCAGGATGATGCCCTCCAGGTCCATCCATTTGCCTAGGAATTTCGTAAATTCATTCTTTTTAATAGCTGAGTAGTACTCCATTGTGTAAATGTACCACATTTTTTGTATCCATTCCCCTGTTGAGGGGCATCTGGGTTCTTTCCAGCTTCTGGCTATTATAAATAAGGATGCTATGAACATAGTGGAGCATGTGTCCTTCTCACCGGTTGGGACATCTTCTGGATATATGCCCAAGAGAGGTTATTGCAGAATCCTCCGGTAGTACTATGTCCAATTTTCTGAGGAACCTCCAGACTGATTTCCAGAGTGGTTGTACAAGCTTGCAATCCCACCAACAATGGAGGAGTGTTCCCCTTTCTCCACATCCTCGCCAGCATCTGCTGTCACCTGAATTTTTG
Organism: Mus musculus; assembly: GCF_000001635.26. Classification (NCBI taxonomy): domain Eukaryota; kingdom Metazoa; phylum Chordata; class Mammalia; order Rodentia; family Muridae; genus Mus; species Mus musculus. The sequence continues at coordinate 101,241,320 of NC_000068.7, read as the reverse complement.
ATCTTAGCCATTCTGACTGGTGTGAGATGGAATCTCAGGGTTGTTTTGATTTGCATTTCTCTGATGATTAAGGATGTTGAACATTTTTTCAGGTGTTTCTCAGCCTTTCGGTATTCCTCGGGTGAGAATTCTTTGTTCATCTCTGAGCCCCATCTTTTAAGGGGGTTATTTGATTTTCTGGAGTCCACCCTCTTGAGTTCTTTATATATATTGGATATTAGTCCCCTATCTGATTTAAGATAGGTAAAGATCCTTTCCCAATCTGTTGGTGGTCTTTTTGTCTTATTGACAGTGTCTTTTGCCTTGCAGAAGCTTTGCAGTTTCATGAGGTCCCATTTGTCAATCCTCGATCTTACAGCACAAGCCATTGCTATTTTATTCAGGAATTATTTCCCTGTGCCCATATCTTTGAGACTTTTCCCCACTTTCTCCTCTATAAGTTTCAGTGTCTCTGGTTTTATGTGAAGTTCCTTGATCCACTTAGATTTGATCTTAGTACAAGGAGAGAGGAATGGGTCGATTCGCATTCTTCTACATGATAACAACCAGTTGTGCCAGCAACATTTGTTGAAAATGCTGTCTTTCTTCCACTGGATGGTTTTAGCTCCCTTGTCGAAGATCAAGTGACCATAGGTGTGTGGGTTCATTTCTGGGTCTTCAATTCTATTCCATTGGTCTACTTGTCTGTCACTATACCAGTACCATGCAGTTTTAATCACAATTGCTCTGTAGTAAAGCTTTAGGTCAGGCATGGTGATTCCACCAGAGGTACTTTTATCCTTGAGAAGAGCTTTTTCTATCCTAGGTTTTTTGTTATTCCAGATGAATTTGCAGATTGCTCTTTCTAATTCGTTGAAGAATTGAGTTGGAATTTTGATGGGGATTGCATTGAATCTGTAGATTGCTTTTGGCAAGATAGCCATTTTTACAATGTTGATCCTGCCAATCCATGAGTATGGGAGATCTTTCCATCTTCTGAGATCTTCTTTAATTTCTTTCTTCAGGGACTGGAAGTTTTTATCATACAGATCTTTCACTTCCTTAGTTAGAGTCACGCCGAGATATTTTATATTATTTGTGACTATTGAGAAGGGTGTTGTTTCCCTAATTTCTTTCTCAGCCTGTTTATTCTTTGTGTAGAGAAAGGCCATTGACTTGTGTGAGTTAATTTTATATCCAGCTACTTGATTGAAGCTGTTTATCAGGTTTAGGAGTTCTCTGGTGGAATTTTTAGGGTCACTTATCATCTGCAAAAAGTGATATTTTGACTTCATCTTTTCCAATTTGTATCCCATTGATCTCCTTTTGTTGTCCAATTGCTCTGGCTAGGACTTCAAGTACTATGTTGAAGAGGTAGGGAGAAAGTGGGCAGCCTTGTCTAGTCCCTGATTTTAGTGGGATTGCTTCCAGCTTCTCAGCATTTACTTTGATGTTGGCTACTGGTTTGCTGTAGATTGCTTTTATCATGTTTCGGTATGGGCCTTGAATTCCTGATCTTTCCAAGACTTTTATCATGAATGGGCGTTGGATCTTGTCAAATGCCTTTTCCGCATCTTATGAGATGATCATGTGGTTTTTGTATTTGAGTTTGTTTATATAATGGATTACATTGATGGATTTTCGTATATTAAACCATCCCTGCATCCCTGGAATAAAACCTACTTGGTCAGGATGGATGATTGCTTTAATGTGTTCTTGGATTCAGTTAGCGAGAATTTTATTGAGGATTTTTGCATCGATATTCATAAGAGAAATTGGTCTGAAGTTCTCTATCTTTGTTGGATCTTTCTGTGGTTTAGGTATCAGAGTAATAGTGGCTTCATAAAATGAGTTGGGTAGAGTACCTTCTACTTCTATCTTGTGAAAAAGTTTGTGCAGAACTGGAATTAGATCTTCTTTGAAGGTCTGATAGAACTCTGCACTAAACCCATCTGGTCCTGGGCTTTTTTTTTGGCTGGGAGACTATTAATGACTGCTTATATTTCTTTAGGGTATATGGGACTGTTTAGATCATTAACTTGATCCTGATTTAACTTTGGTACCTGGTATCTGTCTAGAAATTTGTCCATTTCGTCCAGGTTTTCCAGTTTTGTTGAGTATATCCTTTTGTAGAAGGATCTGATGGTGTTTCAGATTTCTTCAGGATCTGTTGTTACGTCTCCCTTTTCATTTCTGATTTTGTTAATTAGGATGTTGTCCCTATGTCCTCTAGTGAGTCTAGCTAAGGGTTTAATCTATCTTGTTGATTTTCTCAAAGAACCAACTCCTAGTTTGGTTAATTCTTTGAATAGTTCTTCTTGTTTACTCTTTGTTGATTTCACCCCTGAGTTTGATTATTTCCTGCCATCTACTCCTCTTGGGTGAATTTGCTTCCTTTTTTTCTAGAGCTTTTAGATGTGTTGTCAAGCTACTAGTATGTGCTCTCTCCTATTTCTTCTTGGAGGCACTCAGAGGTATAAGTTTCCCTCTTAGAAGTGCTTTCATTGTGTCCCATAGGTTTGGGTATGTTGTGGCTTCATTTTCATTAAACTCTAAAAAGTCTTTAATTTCTTTCTTTATTCCTTCCAGGACCAAGGTATCATTGAGAAGAGTGTTGTTCAGTTTCCATGTGAATATTGGCTTTCCATTATTTATGTTGTTATTGAAGATAAGCCTTAGTCCATGGTGGTCTGATAGGATACATGGGACAATTTCCATATTTTTGTATCTGTTGAGGCCTGTTTTGTGACCAATTATATGGTCAATTTTGGAGAAGGTCCCGTGAGGTGCTGAGAAGAAGGTATATCCTTTTGTTTTAGGATAAAATGTTCTGTAGATATCTGTCAGGTCCATTTGTTTCATAACTTCTGTTAGTTTCACTGTGTCCCTGTTTAGTTTCTGTTTCCACGATCTGTCCATTGATGAAAGTGGTGTGTTGAAGTCTCCCACTATTATTGTGTGAGGTGCAATGTGTGCTTTGAACTTTACTAAAGTGTCATTAATGAATGTGGCTGCTCTTGCATTTGGAGCGTAGATATTCAGAATTGAGAGTTCCTCTTGGAGGATTTTACCTTTGATGAGTATGAAGTGTCCCCCCTTGTCTTTTTTGATAACTTTGGGTTGGAAGTCTATTTTATCCGATATTAGAATGGCTACTCCAGCTTGTTTCTTCAGACCATTTGCTTGGAAAATTGTTTTCCAGCCTTTCACTCTGAGGTAGCATCTGTCTTTTTCCCTGAGATGGGTTTCCTGTAAGCAGCAGAATGTTGGGTCCTGTTTGTGTAGCCAGTCTGTTAGTCTATGTCTTTTTATTGGAGAATTGAGTCCAATGATATTTAGAGATATTAAGGAAAATTAATTGTTGCTTCCTTTTTTGTTGTTGTTGCAGTTTGCATTCTGTTCTTGTGGCTGTCTTCTTTTTGGTTTGTTGAGGGATTATTTTCTTGCTTGTTCTAGGGCGTGATTTCCGTCCTTGTATTGCTTCTTTTCTTTTCTTTTATTATCCTTTGAAGGGCTGGATTTGTGGAAAGATGATGTGTGAATTTGGTTTTGTCGTGGAATACTTTGGTTTCTCCATCTATGGTAATTGAGAGTTTGGCCGGGTATAGTAGCCTGGGCTGGCATTTATGTTCTCTTAGTGTCTGTATAACATCTGTCCAGGCTCTTCTGGCTTTCATAGTCTCTGGTGAAAAGTCTGCTGTAATTCTGATAGGTCTGCCTTTATATGTTACTTGACCCTTTTCCCTTACTGCTTTTAATATTCTATCTTTATTTAGTGCATTTGTTGTTCTGATTATTATGTGTCTGGAGGAATTTCTTTTCTGGTCCAGTCTATTTGGAGTTCTGTAGGCTTCTTGTATATTCATGGGCATGTCATTCTTTAGGTTTGGGAAGTTTTCTTCTATAATTTTGTTGAAAACATTTGCCAGCCCTTTAAGTTGAAACTCTTCATTCTCATCAACTCCTATTATCCGTAGGTTTGGTCTTCTCATTGTGTCCTGGATTTCCTGGATGTTTTGAGTTAGGGTCTTTTTGCGTTTTGTATTATCTTTGATTGTTGTGCAGATGTTCTCTATGGAATCTTCTGCACCTGAGATTCTCTCTTCCATCTCTTGTATTCTGTTGCTGATGCTCGCTTCTATGGTTCCAGATTTCTTTCCTAGGGTTTCTATCTCCAGCGTTGCCTCACTTTGGGTTTTCTTTATTGTGTCTACTTCCCTTTTTAGGTCTAGTATGGTTTTGTTCATTTCCATCACCTGTTTGGATGTGCTTTCCTGTTTTTCTATAAGGACTTCTACCTGTTTGGTTGTGTTTTCCTGTTTTCCTTTAAGGACTTGTAACTCTTTAGCAGTGTTCTCCTATATTTCTTTAAGCGAGTTATTAAAGTCCTTCTTGATATCCTCTACCATCATCATGAGATATGCTTTTAAGTCCGGGTCTAGCTTTTCAGTTGTGTTGGGGTGCCCAGGACTAGGTGGCGTGGGAGTGCTGTGTTCTGATGATGGTGAGTGGTCTTGATTTCTGTTAGTAGGATTCTTATGTTTGCCTTTTGCCATCTTGTATTCTCTGGAGCTAGTTGTTATAGTTGTCTCTGGTTAAAGCTTGTTCCTCAGGTGATTATGTTAGCCTCCATCAGCAGACCTGGGAGACTATCTCTATCCTTAGTTTCAGTGGTCAGAGTACTCTCTGCATGCAAGCTCCCCTCTTGCAGTGATGGTGCCCAGATATCTGGTGTTTGAACCTGCCTCTTGGCAGAAGTTGTGTTCCACTCACCAGAGGTCTTAGGATCCCATGACTGATCCTGTGTGGGTCCTTGCGGGTGTCCGCAGACTCCCCCGGGCCAGGGACCACGGTGCTGCAGTGGGCCGGCCGGAAGGGACTTGAGCCCCATATCTGGCCGGGTTACCTGCTTCCTTAATAATGCAGTCTCAGGTCCTGCGCGATTGGATTGGAGCAGGCCCTGTGTTCCACTCACCAGAGGTCTTAGGATCCCATGGCGGATCCTGTGAGGGTCCTTGTGGGTGTCCGCAGACTCCCCTGGGGCAGGGACAATGGATGTTTAGTTTTTGACAACTTTTTATTCTATAATTCTTGTTTAGAATTGCCTTGGAATAATTGAAAATAGAAATGACACTTGGGAAAATTTTAGCGTTTATATCTGGAATCATTTTGTTTTTAGGTAAGACAACATTTTTGTGGTACCAGAGGATTTAAGGGTTTCACAGTTTTTGTTGTTGCTGTTGTTGTTGTTGTTGTTTTTGGTGGGGTATCAATTCATCTGGTGTCACCTAAACTATGCATGAAAGAGGAAAGACATCTCTCAGGGTTGCAGAGTAGTTCACCTAGTCAGCAAATGGCCATGCCTATATTTTGCTTGTAGAGCCCCCAGGTCTTCAGCTCCTATGGGCTTTCTCCTCTGCTCTTGGGTAGTTTTAACAGTAAAATTGTCATCATAGTACATCTTAAGTAGAATGGTCTCAATAAACTTGCAATTATTTTTCATATATACAGACACACACACATACACACAGACACACACATACAGACACACAGACACAAACACAGACACACACACAGACATAGACACACACACACACACACACACACACACACACACACACTCTCTCTCCCTCTCTCTCTCTCTCTCTCTCTCTCTCTCTCTCTCGTTCCCCATGCCTGCTCGCTGAGTGAATATCTTTGTCTCAGGTGGCCAAGATTTTTTACTACTTGAAAAATCCCTCAAACTTCAAATAAAAAAGCACCACAAGTTAACTATATTTCTCTATATATTTTCCTCACAGAAGCACAGAAAAGGCATTAGGGAATAAACCTAAAATATCATGCTGGGCTGGTAGTTTTCCACACTGATTGAAGTTAATGCCAGTTGAAGCACGAAATCTGTCAGTGTGATTGGGTGTGGGTAGTCAGGTTCTAGGGGTTTTTTTTTTTGTTTGTTTTTGTTTTTTTGGTTTTTTTCCATCTAGGTCTTCCCCACTGGGCTGCTAAACTTGATTCTCCTTCCTTGCATTTGGGTACTTGAACCTTCAGGTCTCATGTGTTTCCCTATGGACCTGCAAAGAAGATGCTGTGGGTTTTCTGGTTTATAGCTCCTCACATAGTTTTAGAAACAGCAAGATGACAGCAGCTGTGGTCATCTGCAGAAGACTTGCACAAGTTTAAGCCTGGTAAAACTTCCAGCATTCAGTGAACAGGTGGTCCCAAGGCCCTACCATTAGTGGAGGGGTCCTTGGTTGTTAATGACTGCTGGAAGAAGGGAGTCACTTTTATTTGAAGGGTGACTACTGTTAGGTTGCTCATGATCCAGTGATCCAGTATGTGACTCCATATCAATGCACATGTGCAGCACTAATTGAATATATATATATATGTGTGTGTGTATATATATAATGTTGAAATATATGTAAGAATTATATATACATATGCATATATATATATATTTAATTTTTTTTCAAGAAGCTTAGGGCATGTTGGAAGGAGGGAGTGAAATGGATATGAGACACATGAAATTTTCTAAAAATGAAATGCTTCAAGAAACTAAAAAGGAAGAAAACTTGAAAAATCAGCTATGAAAAATTAAGGTAGAAAGCATTTGACACCGTGTGTGTGTGTGTGTGTGTGTGTGTGTGTGTGTGTGTGCATATATATGTGAAAGCCAGAGGTAAAATTTGGGTGCGGTTCATCTTGGTTTTTGAAATAGAATCCATTATGGGTGGGAGAATCAGACATCTTATTTCTGGCTTCCCAGTACTGGCATACCACTGTACCCAGGTTTTTAAAAAATGTGTTTTTTTTGTGGATTGACCACAGGCCTCATGTTCAGATGGCAAGTACTTTAAAGATTGAGATATTACCTGACATGTCACACTATTAAAATTACGTTAAGACATGTTTCTATATCTTAGGACATGGAAATCATGTAGGACCTTGTATCTTATAGTCTTTGTATCCACTGCCTACTGACTTCTGCTGTTATTTTCTTGATGATGATTTTCTCATCTCAAGTAGTCAGATTTGTTCTACTTGTTGATTATGGGATGTCTGCTTTCAATGATACAGTGGCTTCTTCTTTACTCTAATTTTTTTCAAATTTAATTAAGATATAATTACATACTTTCTTTACTTCCATCTCTTATCTCCCTACCCTACCATGTCTACCTCCATTCCTTCTAAATGTATGGCTTTCTATTCTTTAAATGTTGTTGTTACCATACATAACAAACCACCAAAACAACAAAAATAAATAAACAATAAAAACAAACATAAAACAAATCTGACCCATTGAGTACATTTAGCATTTGTATATTTATATATTTCTAGGGCTGACCACTTGGTATTGGATAATGAACCAGTGACTCATTCATGACAGAAGACTAATTCCCCCCCCCCTTTTTAAAGCAGTTGTTAATTGCCTATAGCTCTTGGTCTAAGGGTGGAGCCCTGTGACATTTCTCCCATCTACACTGGGCTGTGAACTTACTAGAATTGTTAAGGTCTTGTTTCTATCCTGGCAACCATGTTGTTGAGATTTCATGGGTTTAGCTTCTTTGTATCTAGAAGGTATTATCTTACAGGAGACTTTCAAGGCCTCTCTCCTTACAATATTTATTCCTGTTTTTTCTGGAATGTTCCCTGAGCTTTAAGCATAGCAGCTGTGCTATAGATATTCTAGTTGGGTTTGAGTAACAACCTAGTCAGTTGTTCTTGGCATTTTGACTTGCTCAGCCTTTCTGTAATGGTCTAGCCCTACTACAAAAATGAGCAGAGGTATCACTCATCATTGGGTATGAAGATAAGGATTTAGAATGAAGTTAGGAGTTGGAGCATTTAGGAAGGTGGCAATAGTAAGCTCTCCTCTTTAACTTTTGTGTCTTTCTCCTGGGATAAAACTGATGTATCCCACTCAGACTCCTTGGCTCATAGTAACAGCACAGAACACTGTTGGGATTTAGTAGAAGTAGATGCCCTGGAATTATTACACACGTGAGGAATGTTTGGTTTTCCTAAGATGTGTCCATTCATGAGGCAGTAAGTTAATTTCCTAAAACAGGATTTAATGTTTATTTGTGTTTCACAAGGTCAGGTAACTATACTATGTGAGAACTTTGAATGAAACAGTGGCTTCTTATTTACTCTAATTGTTTCAAATTTAATTAAAATATAATTACATAATTGCTTTTCTTTCATCTCTTATCTCCTTACCCCACCATGTTAACTTCCATTCCTTCCAAATTTAAATCACAGTATGGCCTTGTTTCCTTTATGAATCATCTCCCTTATCCCATGCAATTGAAAAGATCCTTTTTATTCTCTCCTTCTTTTCTTTTCTCTCTTTTCAAATATTTCCTTTTTCTACCAGATTCTTCAGACACACAAGCCCTAGAAAGAAGAGCACCTGGTCTTTCATGTCCCATCCCCTTATACATTTTTAGTGTTTTCTCCTTTGATTTCCTCAATTTAACTTCAGTCATAGCTGGTTTCTCAATCCTCAAGGTTGGTTCCATCTTGCATTGGGTTGATCTTCTTGGTGATGAGCTCATATAATTTATGCAGTATAGTAGATCAGTTAGCTCATGAGCATCACTATATGAGCAGGAACATCACTCATCACTCCCTAGATTTTGTCCCAGCTCTTCTGAGTCAGTTGTCTACTGTATCTGAGACATTCTTTACTAATACTAGAAGATCAATTGCCTACCTCACTCCCATTTCCTCAATACAAGAGATTAAAGAAAGGGACTCACAAAAGCTAAGCAAGTATTCCACCACTGAATTAACAACTACTCTCATTTTGCTTTTTATTTTTATCTTGAGACTGTAAGACCCCCAAGGCTGGGCCTTCGCTCACGTCCCGGGATGAGCTGGCCGGCACCCCAATGACTCGAGAGAAAACCACACCTGATGCAAACTGCAAGAGGTTTTATTATCAGCTAACTGAGGATGAACTCCTTCCACCACGCAGGGCAGGGGAGTTCAACCCCCAGCGGTAACAGTAGGGGGCTTTTAAAGGAAAAGTGAGGAATTGGGAGGAGTTGGGAGGAGTTGGGAGGAGAGTTGGCTACAGCTCCTTTCTGGCCGGGGTGGGGGGGATGGGCGGTGAGCTAAAGCTCCTCTCCGTGTCCTTGTAGGTCTTTGTACAATTATAACATCTCTGGCTGTAAGGCATAGAAACAAAAAGACTTTTTGTTGGCTATAGAGAACAAAGAGCTTCTTTCTGGCTGTATTTTTAGAGATCAGGGAAAACAAGCTTGGGAAACGTCCAGGGGCTTTACCTCCCAGGGAGAAACGCTCTAAGTCTGGGCCTCACAAGACAATGTGTCACAAAATTGTCCAAGGTGGCATTGACCTCATTCTCTATCCCTGGCACAAACTTTTGATCCTCCTTGCCTAGCTTCCTAATTGGATATGATTCCAGACTTGAATCACCACATATGGCTGAAAAGATGTACCTTTACTCTGCATTCCACCATTCAAAACTCAGTTATTAGCTAGTTCACCAATGACTATGGTATAAAGAATACTCTCTGTCTATCTGTCTGTCTCTCTGTCTGTTTTTCTCTGTGTGTATGTGTGTATATGAAAGACAGACAGGTAGAAAGATAGAGACACAGATAAAGATGACAGAGAGACATAACAGAAAGACACATAGATGATAGGTAGATAGATAGATAGATAGATAGATAGATGGATAGATAACATTCAAGTTATGAATGCACTTGATTGTCAATCTTCAGAAGGTCCAGAAGGTTTTTAAATTCAGAATTAGTAGATCATTTCTCCTAGAGGTTATCAATTGAAATTAATCTAGTCCTTCATGTGTTCTCAGACTCTAACACCTTTTCTCTGATGTTTTCTTTGTGACAGTAGTGGATATTCTTCCCCCATATGTCTACATAGCCTCTTATATCCTTAAGGTGGCAGTAACAATCAAAACTGTATTTAAAGAAAAATCTCTGAAGAGTGAAGAAGTACGGAAAAGAGAAACCAATCCCTCCTGAAATACTCTATAATTTTGCATTTTCTGCTTTGTGGAGTTATATCCATAGCAGGATTATTCTTTATTAAGAGATTATTTCATCCTGGAGTCTGTGTGTCAATAGATTAAGGCACAGAGAAGATTAGCTGCTCACAGTGTGTGCTGCAAATATGTTCCTTATCTGATCATTAAAATAGGTTGCTTAAGCTATTTTGATCATAATTATTAGTTCTGTCAGGGGCTTCTGCATGTTGATTAGGTTTCAGTTTCTCATCTGTTGTGTCAGGATTCATCTGTATCGTACCAGGCCGAAAAGAGTGTGTAAAGATATATTGATCTTCAACAGTTCTCAGTTCTCTGCAGTGGCAAATTCATATCTGAAAGTATTTAATTATTTAAAGACTTGACAAAATGATAGTATTACTAATAAATATGTTAGAAGGTAGTATTTACAACCTACAATGTGTCTGATATGATATCAGGCACAAATTCAGGCAAGAGTCATCACCTTATCTCCATATTAAAGACAAAACTCAAAGCAGAAGAATGGAATAACTTCCTGAGGGCACAGAGCTGGGAAATAGTCATATTTTTCACTTCTAACCCCACCCCTACTGTTTGCCAAGAAAATGATTTCTTGTGTGTTTGGCCAGAGAATAGAGTTCTTAAATTAATACACTGTCACAGTTTAGCAAAATGAACACTGATTATAAGCCTAGGGCTTCAGATATTTATTGTTTGTGGCAAAATATAAAATCTAAAGAGAGAAAAATTTTGTTTTTAAAATGTGTTAGGTGGTTTTCTCTAGCGATACAACTATGCATCAGACAAGTATTTGAGTGTGAAGCAATGTGTTAGATGCATGGGTTACAACATGGAATGAGACACAATCACAGTTCCTGGAGGAAATTTAAATGTTGTGACAAATGTGTAAACAAAGTACTGTGGAGACCAGAAGGGAAAGAATCATTCATTTTGCTTCATAAGAGAAGGGATTCTCACAATATGCTATAGAATTGTCTGTCCACAGTTTCTATTTTATGAAAATAAAAGTGTATTTCTCAGCTATCAAAATACTCTTCTCCCATAATGGCCTTCATGGCAATGTAAGGTTGGCCAGGTAAGGCCTGGTGGCCAGGTCCACTGCACTCACTTTGTAGAAGTTCTGTTGCTGATGTGCTCTGAAGTGCAGAAAAAGGTGTGAAACCTGGTGTGGGATTGGGGGTAGATGACGATGGTTGGAGACAATGAGGAGATGCTTTGTGGTCCTGACCTTTCTAAGGTAAACATTCAGAATTCAGGGAAAACAGAATCTTCATTACATCAACTAAGACCTGGGACCCACAGGCTTTTCCTCACTGGGTTTGTCATTTGTTACGTGGGAAATGAGTCTATAGTTTACTTAAAAATTAGGATGAGCTAAGATGAACATGGTGGTGATCTCTACAAGCTCATTACTTAGCAGGCAGACGCAGAAGGAGGCCGTGAGTTCAAGTTCAGTGTGTGCTACTTAGACCTCATCTCAAAACAATAACAACATGAGATGAAAACTACCTACATGCCTACCTTAAGAGAATCACCATGGAAGCTGGAGAGCTGGGCCAGCTGTTAAGCCCTTTGTACTTGCAAAGGACCCTGGTTCAGTTTCCAGAATCCACCCAGAGGCTCAGAACCCTCTGAAACTACAATTCCAGAGGTTCTAATATTCCCTTCTGTACTTCTAGAGGCACCAGACATGCATGTGGTGCACACACATACATTGAGGCAAAATGCTGATACACATAAAATAAAATAATCTATGAAAGAAAAGTATTGTGCTTGAATCTATTGAACAAAATCATGTAGGCTTAATGAGAATGATAGAGTGTCTGGAAGATCATTACGTACTTAGGCCATGGCACCAAAGAACAATCCCACAAAGATAAATTGCTTGTTGATTGGATTGAAAGGTCTTTATTAGTATATATGGTGGGAACTAAGAGATTGTGCTGGGGTTGGAAGTACTTGCTTTTTCCAGTATGCATGGGAAAAAGGGTCAGGCAGGAGCCTTTCATTATTTTCTGACTTGCCCAGTCATATTATATGGCACTTTCTATAGGAAAGCACTCTATAAGTAATTTATCATGACAAACTTACTGGGCAGAATTTATTATGGGGTGTGGAGATTCCCTGTTGCTCAATAAAAAGCACCTGAATTTGGATCTCAGCACCTACATAAAAACTGGGCATGTTCTAAATATTTATGTTTATATGTATGGGTTTATCATGCTCTTGACTTTGATCACAAAAGGTTCTGTTGAAGTGATAGAGGTCAACAGGGTGCTTGTAATTGTTCAAAATGAAGAAAATAGGTGTGAGTGCTCAGAAGTATATGGGACACCTATATTGTTCCCTTCTCCGATGGCTCTTGGAACAAGTTGCTCTGGCTTTGATATTCAGGGCTGCACATACATGTACATATGATACCCATGCATATACAATATGGTAATATGTATAGTATACATATCTACCTTCTTTCTCATCCTCCAACTCTCTCTTGGAAGGAAGGATAGAAAGAATGTGATATCTAGGAGTGCTGTTATCTGGACATGACATGGCTGATACATACAAGAACACTCAAAAAATGGTGGCAACTTTTATAAGACTTGTGGAAGAACAAGCCACTCAAAATTCTCTCATGATGGCGACAGGGATGCCTGAGGCTTTCTTTACTCTTAGTTGGGTAGTTATTGGCAACTGACGGGTTCTGAGAGGAGAATCACTCTTCTTTTGAAGGTAGAAACTGGCAGGTTGCCCATGCCTCTGGATTACTCCGCACTCAAGCACATATGGACAGCACTAATCAGACTCCATGACTTATAAAATCAAAAAAGACATGAGGCTAGATGGAAGATTTATAGAGAAGAGTGCTAGGAAAGTAGTATTGAGAAAGTGGGAGGTGAGTTATACTTAAGATATTTTGTATACATCTTTGAAAATTTCCAAGAATAATTAAAGAAAAACTGGGCATGGTCCCATGTATCTACAAACTATGGTGTTAGAGTTAATGTAATCACTGACTTAATGCCAGCACACTAGCTCTGGGTTGGGTGAAAGATCCTGTCTCAAAGAACTGAAATGGGAAGTGACAGAGCAGGACATCCAACAAGTTCTTCTGGACTTGATGAGCAAAGCTACCCAGACATACACACATGCATACATGACATACATGAACCTATGACACTCACCCACATATGCATACACACATCACATTCCTACACATATGTATCTGCTTTCACATACATGTGCCACCTAAAAAACTACTATACATATTTTAAAGATGAAGAAAATACGTTATGAAGACTTTGAGTGAATTAACCAAGTTGTTTTAAGCACATTTCCTCCCAATACCCTGAATCAGTAAGTTCTTCTTTATTTCATGGGGACAGCTGAGTTTTAAATTAATATTCTCAGGAGAGGGAAGATTTCATGGACTTAGACTTGTGCTTTCTAAGCCCAACAATGTCACGACCAATCAACACTTCTCTCTTTTTTTTTTTTTTATGACATAACAGCAGATCTTGTGTGACTGAGGCCTCAAAGTTGGAGTGAAATATACCAAACCCCTTGTTGCTAACAACTTTTGCAATTGACCATCCCAGTAGATGCCTCTCCCAGCTAAAACTCATACTATACCTCATACAGGCTTGAGCTTGCTAACACCTCAGTCCTTGCAAAGGCTCCCATATGGCATACAGTTGTTATCTTGTAGTCTGGCTCCAGATATGAATATGGAAAATAGTCAAAGGGACGTTAGAAAGCTACAACTCAAAAAGCACAGCTAACCACTGACCGGCTGAGTGTTACTGCAAGGAGATTTTGGGTTCAGGACTTTTTCTTCTATTTTTAAGTCAGGAGTCTGAGCAAAGAGCCTCAGGTGCCTCTCAATTCACACTCCTTGTCCACAGAGAAGCACGTTATGTGGACAACAGTGGCAGCTGAATGAATTGCTCTGGCTTACTGTGTCTTTCTGCATCTGTCTCTGCCACCTGGGTAGAGCTACTGTAAAAATCGCTGTCATTAAGGGCATCTCAGCTGTAGGCTAGAGTGGTTGGTAATTGAGAGCTTCCTGAGTCTCTTGGACTTCCTGAACCTCTGGCAGGCTCTTTACTGTTCTTTGCCACTCACTGTCTGGTAGTTTTGAAGAAAATGTCCCGTCATAAGTTGGTGATAACTGTTACTCTGCTCCTGGAAGTAATAGAAACAACCCTGTATTTGCATTAGAGATCTTGCATTTCTGTATGTATATACATAATGGTTGTATTCTGGAAGTATATATTTTGATGAGGTATTTTTTTCCAGCTGGGTTTGTGACTCTTGTATATGTGTTTGTGTTTTCTTTTAATAATGAATATTCAAATAGACATCCAAAAGAAATATATTTAAAAGGAGTTTAGTTAATGGTGGATTTTGTTTTTATATTAGTTGTTTAAAGTTTTTCAACTGGGTCTTTCTTTCTGTTGGTATTTGGACATTTGTGTCCAGTGAGGAATACACTACTTCAAAGAAACAAAGATCTCATGCTTGTCCTTTGTTGGTATCTGGAACATTAGTCAGGACAGTTTTTGTCTTCACATTTTCTCAGCCTGTTTGTCTCCATAGTCCTGGACTACCTCTTAGTCAAAGATCCCTGTCTGTCACTGTTGTGGTATCCAGTTTTCTTGTGTCACGAATTATCTTTATTTCTTCTAGGTGGGAACTTGACTCCAGCACACCATCTTTTATGCCTTAGTGCACCAAACAAGCTAAACAGTTCCACTGTAGAGATAGTGATCTCTGCTACTTCTAATCTTGTATAAACAAAAAAGTTTTGGATATGAAAATTAGGTTTTCCAGAGACAGCTAGGAGTAGTCAGTTAACACAGCCTGAAAATATAGGGGCAAACTTTGACCAGTTAGAAGTGTGTGTGTGTGTGTGTGTGTGTGTGTGTGTGTGTGTGTGTGTGTGTGTGTGTGAGAGAGAGAGAGAGAGAGAGAGAGAGAGAGAGAGAGAGAATGAACTTGTAGATATTGTTTGCATTCTTCCTGTTTCTTCTGTTTGACCAGAGCACTGGTTGCACAGATGTGTTATGTTATATATAACAAGGAACTGGCTGTGCTTTATTTGTGAGGGCCAGGTTAGCAAAGTACCTCCTTGCAATTCATTTCCACCTTTATGCCTCATTTCCTTTCTCTTCTACTACCTTTCTCAGCAAATCTCTCCCATGCAGCTTTGGGCATCATTTTCTACAGAACCTGGCCAAGACAAAAGAACTCTCTTCTCAGATAATCAAGTAAGATAATGGTATAAATTAAAGGTAAGGAGTAGCTTATAGTGTGTAGATTATCCAAGAAATAAGCAGGGAAGGGAATATATTTAATTCAAATAATGCAGTTAAAGCTAAGCAAATGATGGTTGGAAACAGATGACACGAAGAGGAAAGGGAGAGATTTCTGAAGGGAGTGTTGGCAGATTATGTTGCTTCTGGAGCTTATAGAAAGTACAGGTAGCTGGTGAAGAATCCTGACAAAAAAAGACAAAGAAAGAAATAAAGAGAGATAGAGGAAGAAGTGAAGCCACAGAGCCAGCAGCGTGACTACCTCACAATGAAATAGAACAGGAGTCCAATGCAGTGCAAAGCCTTTAGGAACTTTGACCATAAAATAAATTGGGGCAAGGAACAACCCAATATTCCTTAGCATAAGGAATACGGGAATTAGTAATTCACAGACCCACCACTGTGACTTTTTGAAACTGAAATATTATAGATAGATGTGCAAGTCAAACCAATTTCTACTCTCTGAGACTTCCCTGTCAAAGCCAGCCCTGCAAGGTCCTGGACTGCAAGCTTTCTTTATGAGATGCTGCTGCAGATGTCCAAGGTAATGTGACTCACTCACATCCCCTACAAGCAAGGTGTGGGCCTCAGAATACAAACTCAGTTGTTTTGAGGATCAAATAAAATGTTTGACACATTCTAATTCACTTTATTACTATTATTTACAGTTTTTTAAACCATGATCCAGATTCTATTTTGTGGGTTGGAAAACTGATGCATAAAAAAGGTAAGATAACTCTGTGAAGATATTATTAACAAAATCATACACAGATGAGTATTAGTTAATCTGAGGGTTTTCTTCAAGAAAGATATTTAATGTGGGCCAATATGAGACTGGAGAGTAGCATAGGCTTAAACTGACTTACATGTATTGACAGTGAATCACCTTCTGAG
Organism: Mus musculus; assembly: GCF_000001635.26. NCBI lineage: Eukaryota > Metazoa > Chordata > Mammalia > Rodentia > Muridae > Mus > Mus musculus. Next base: position 101,225,096 of record NC_000068.7, on the reverse strand, counting down.
GGCAATGTAGGCTAGTAAAGGGCTTTAAGACGTTTAGCACTTTGTGAAAATCACTTCATCTGTATGGACTGGAGAATAAGCTGGTGAGAAGGAAGAATGTGAATATGCAAAGCAAGAAGAAAAACATTGTTAATCTAGCAAGGGGTGATAGAGACTCAGAGTGGGGCAACAACATTGGAGATGGAGATAAATGCAACATTTCAGTATTTGTCTTGACAACAGAGACAATAAGAGTCAAGGCAGGAAGTTTGGCTGCAGTCCAAGTCCAGTTTTTTGTTTTGTTTTGTTTTGTTTTGTTTTGTTTTGTTTTGTTTTGTTTTGTTTTTTGTTTTGTTTTGTTTGTGTGTGTGTGTGTATGTGTGCATTTGTATAAACATCTATAGAACTGAAGGGAACTTTTGTTTAGATGTAGCATGATGTCCAAGTTCATTTCTGTCTTACAACAAAATACCAGAGCCTGAGGACTTTATAAAGAGATTTTGTCAGAACAGTAGAAAAGGAACCAATGTATCAATTATCCACTGACCTCAATCACCTTCCAAGTGTGTGTGCTGATCCATCCCTTAGTATTTCATAATGGCATCAGATATAAACATGTGTTCCAGAGAAGACAAACTATATTCAATTATAACTACTGAAAGATTCTACTGTCTGGAGTTTGTGTCTTGGGTGAGTGGTGTTTATTTCAAGGAGGATGTGACTACAGATGTGACAGTTGTTGCTTCTGTGATTATGTTCTAGTCAGCAGAGATAGATGGGTCTTTTGAGTATCAAAACAGCTCTCAGTCAGCTGACGTTGACATAAACCAAAGGGGAGAGGATTCTGAATGGGCCAGACTCAATCCTAGAAACCCTGTAAAAGAAGATTTTTGTAAATTTTCTTGGAAGGTATGTCCTGGAGTAGTCAAGCCAGGCAGCGAAATGGCAGTGGATGCTGAGGTCTGAGAAGAGTTTCCAGGTAATGGCTAATAAGAAAGTGGGATTCCTGGCCTCAATTTGATGGTTGGCTATAAGTATCTGCATGTGTATTGGTCAGTTGCTGGTAGAATGGAAGAGCTAGAGGAAGGACAGAAGGAGATGAAGGTGATTACAACCCCACAGGAAGAACAATATCAACTAATTGGACCACTCAGAGCTTCCAGGGACTAAACCACCAACCAAAGGGTATACATGGAGGGAGCCAGGACTCCAGATACACATGTAACAGAGGATGACCTTTTCTGACATCAATGGGAGGGGAGGGAAGCTGGATTCCCCAGCATAGGAGAACGGTAGAGGGGGGAGGGGAGGTGGGTGAATGGGTGGAAGAGCTTCCTCACAGAGGCAAAGGAGATGAAGTGAGGGAGGATGGGATGGGGGCTGCTTGGGGGGGGGTTACCGGGAAGGGGATATCATTTGAAATGTAAACAAATAAAATGATTAATAAAAATTGTAAAAAAAAAACTAAAGTGGGATTTTCAATCTCACAATGATAAGGAATGAAATTCTTTAGTTGGTGAAAGGACAGATAGGACTGTGACCAACCTGACACCTCTCTTCATCCTGGTGATTCTGATGCAGCCTCCTGCCACACACAGTGAAATAATGACATCGCGCTGCTGGACTATGATATCTGTGGAAACTTGTTATGTAGTAATAGAAAAGGGAATGTGGAGAATGCCTGTCATGTGTGGTACCCAGAAACCAGTTTATATAACAGCTTTGTTGCCATTGGTTCTCGGTGGCTATCAAATAACCAGTGCCTTCTATCATTTTAAATGAAGTATCCCATGACTATCTACAGTTATTATTTAATTATTGGGGTTTTTTTTAGTAAACTTTCTAAGATTTTCTTGAAAATTACCGTTTTAGTTAGGGTTTCACTTTCATATAATCTAATACACATAGAGTTTGAATTAAATGGTTTTTATAAATGTGTAATATTTTCTATCCTTTTCATTCTTAATGTTTTAGTATATTTTTGTATGTGACTATTTGTGTGTGTGTGTGTGTGTATGTGTGTGTGTGTGTGTGTGTGTGTGTGTGTGTGTGTGTGCTTGATGGGACCAGAGATCAACTCAGGTGTTGTTCCTCAGGTTCTGCCCACTTTGTTATTTTGAGACAGTATCTCTCACTGGCCTGGAACATGTCAAATAAGGTAGCCTGAATGAGCTCTAGGGATCTCGATGTATCTATGTCCTCAACACTGGTGTGACAAATGTGCACTTGTCTGAGTATTTTCATATGAGTTCTAGGGGATCTAAGTCAGGTCTTTGCGCTTGAGCTATGAGCCTAGTCCCTAGCTTTGTGTAACAGTTACATGCTGGAGCGCATAGAAACCAGAAGGGCATCAGATTCCCTGGGACTGGAAGTACAGATCACTGTGAACTGCCATGTGCACACTAAGTATTGAACCTGGATCCTCTGGAAGAACAGTGATCACTCCAGTCCCATCATATATTGATAAAACGATAAAATAGAGACAAAGTTAGGGCTGTCTTTATAGTCCTATTTAGCAGAGAGTATTTTTCTTTATCTGCTCTTCTGCCTTCACATGGGATTTGTCACTAGAGCTACAATAACCTTTTAGGAAGATGTGCATATAGTTTTTTGATGTTACATCAGGCAATAAAAAATGTAGGAATGCAAAAATAATAGTCTATAATGCTTATTTTTAAATGCTTGTTTTAATTTTGCTTATTTTTCTAGAGTTGTAATTTTATATGATTTTATTATTGTTATTATTTTTAGTTTTGAGATACAATTGACTCTATTAGTATTTTGAATTTCCCTTGTCAATAAACTCTCAATTATACTTTCAGAAGCCCACAACAACCCACATGGTTTTTCCTTTCCAGGGCCTCCTTCGCTTTGTGTTCTGAACCCAGCAGCTGTGGTCTCCAAGTGCGATAGCATATTTATTTCTCTTACTTTGTCATAGAATTTGACACTTTTCCCCCCAACAAGTCACTTGGGCACACCTAATGCAGCCATTGGTGATGATGCCAACTGTGAAGATACCAGCATTCCAAAAATGCTTCCAAGTCTAGTGTTCTGGCAACGACAAGAGCCTTGTGGCTTTTGTCCTAGCCCTAAACAGGGGAGAGTATTTTTCTTTATCTGCTCTTCTTCTTTCAAATGGAATTTGTCCCTAGAATCACACTAACTTCTTGGGAAACTCTTCATATAGTTTTTGATATTGCATCAGGCATAAGTCTGCAGACTAAGGGTCAGGAATAAAATGCTTATTCTCTGTTTTCCTGTTTTTCTTCAGTCTCTCACCTCTTACCAGTTTCTTATACTCTTCCATGAATACAGAAGGTACTATAGTGACTGAGACTGGGAAAGCTGGTGCTAGGCTTCCTGGATAGAAAATTTTCATTTACCACTTGCTACCTTTATGATCTTAGGCAAATGACTTTCTTTTTCAGTCCGTCTATGCATTGATCTCTTCTCTAATATTTGAGGGAGAATCTTTTGTGTTGCAGCAAGGGGTTCATATGAAGTTAGTAATACAAACAAATTTGAATTATACTTGATATTTTAAGTTCCTCAGTATATATAAACAGCTATCACCATATGCCTTGTACTTTCTGATGACTCTAATGCCTGTGATCAGGCTATATTTATAGATTAATGAATTATTTTATAGCTTCCTCATATAAGGTAACTTATTCCTTTCAGATCAAAGAGCTCATGGAGTATAGATGTTTTGATTCATTTGTAAAAATTGTTAATAAAACGAAAGATGTAAAAATACACACAAATTATAAATAGTACATGAATTTGCTTCTGATAATAGATAGCTTTTATCTTTTCAATTTCCAGGCAATGGGATCCTTTTAGAATTTGTTTTAGACAGGTCAGAAGAAGTAGCTATTTCTCACAGTCAGATTGACCAGTAGCTGGAAAGACACCAAAAAGGCAAAGAGATTTAAAACTTAAAGGGCAGAACATAAAACACACATTGAACTGATAAGAACAGAAACAAAAAGGTGTTTAAACTAAAGATAAAATGAAATGTTAAGAGTTCTGGGCTCCAGCCACATGAAGGCATAGGGCTTTAGTTCTTGATGGGCAGTCTGACAAGAGAGTAAATGAAGTCCCAGAAATCTGGGCTTTCTGCCAAAAGGGATTTAAGACTGCAGACTTCTGATTCAGTACTGCAGTATGGGGATGAAGAACACAGCTGTCCATATGTGTGCTTCAAGGGGCCAGCCACAGTCTGCTGTCCCACTCTGAGATGAGAAATGATGTATACAAAGACATTTCTGAATTTGTCCAGGACTGTGTTTCTCTTACCATATCAACATGGCAAAATTTCTTAAATTATCTGTGCCTCAGTTTCCATATAAACAGAAGATAAATTCTGTTATTATAAGATATGACATATGAAGAGGGAAAACATGATTTATTAAATGTGTTATGTCTATAGTGTGTAATGTTTTCTAAGGGCCTTTCAGATGCTAGAGCATAAGATAATTTTTTCTCTTCACGTTCTAAATGGAAAAAAGTGGAATATTGAAATTGAGAGTAATTTTAAGTCTATAATTATAAGTCATTTCAATCTTTTTAAATGCCAAAATTATAGAATGTGGAATGTGGGTACATTTTGATAATTATGATATCATGGGGAGCTTCCAAAATTAATACACTTAGGAAGAGTCTGCATAATAGTAGGGTTTTGGAACACATTAGGTACGGAATTAGTGGTAATTCTTTTTTACTGTCTTTTATCACCCTGGAAGTCATTTGAAATCTGAAATCTGGAAAGAAGTACAAAACCATAGCGAGAAGGATGGCTTTACTAGTCACCATGCTTACCACATAAGCATGGGGACCTGAATTTAGACTAAACATAAAAACTTGTGTGTGGTGATGTGGTCCTCTGATCTTGTCACTGGGGAGATAGAAATGCAGATTCCTGAAATTTTCTCATTAGCCAGCCTAACCAAATCAATGAGCTCTAATAAGTAAGGTGGAGAACTATATATTCAATATATCCAACAGCAATCTCTGGCCACATGCATGTTCACACCCCCCCATAATTAAATAATTAAATTAATTAATGAATCAATTAAATGAATCTGAAAATCAAATAGTGTAAGATCTTATCAAATGATAAATGTAATATTGAGTACATAACAATATATAGGGTGATAAAATTATTTCCATGTTCACTACATTTTTTATAGTATTAATAATTTTACAGTATGCTTAGCATGTGCCAAGAACTGTTCTAAACTTTGAAGTTGGTTAAAGCACGTAGTGGTAACGCAAAGCCTTAAATACAATGGTTTTGACTTTGGAGCCTAAGTTTACTTATTGAATGTCATCCTTTTTTCTTTGAGGGTATTTATTTATTTATTTATTTATTTATTATCTTGACCAATGTAGTTTTCTCTGTTTATGGAATGGCATAAATATCTATTTAACAACTTTAAATAACTTTCTTCTGTGATAATTTCATACATACATATAGTCCATTCTGATCACTCTTATCTTACATTGTTTTATCTCTCTCCTACCTCTATCATCCAATCTTTCCTACACGTCCTCGACCCTCATTCATGTCCCACTGAGCTTAATCAAGGCTGCCTGTGCAACTAAGAATTTAGAGCTATCAGGTGGGCTCATCAGTGGTACATAACCAAAAACAATGACTTTATTATTAGCCAACAGTACATCAGGAAGAATAGGGCCATATGGATCTTTCTCAATGATTGACTGTTGATAAGTTTAGTCTTGTACTAGCTAAGAGCACACAAATATAGCTGCTATGATATCATGTTTCTAAATGTAGTGCTATGTCCCAATGATAGTATTTTGCCTTTATTCCTATTTGGGGGTTCTTACATTCTTTCCTTTCCATCTTCTCTAGTGATTTCCAAACCATGGTGGGAGAGGTATAAATGTTTTATTTAAGGGTGTGCAGTCAACTTGCATGTATTCTCAGTAGGCTGACTGGCCATGGGTCTCTATATTCATTGCCATTGATCGCAAAGAAAAGTTTCTCTAATTAAGGCTGCAGCATTTTGTCTGGGTAGAAACACACTCTAGTTGCATATGTAGCAGAAGATGGCTTAGTCGGCCATCATTGGGAAGAGAGGCCCCTTGTTCTTGCAAACTTTATATGCCCCAGTACAGGGGAATGCCAGGGCCAAGAAGTGGGAGTGGGTGGATAGGGGAGCAGGGTGGTGGGGGAGTGGTATAGGGGACTTTTAGGATAGCATTTGAAATGTAAATGAAGAAAATATCTAATAAAAATTGAAAAAAAGAAACACACACACAAATGTTTGATGTAGTGCAATGTAAACTTAGCTAAATGACAGCAGACAATTACCTCTTATAACCCAGCACCTCCTTAGCCATGCTGTTTTGATTGGTTATGTGGATCTAAGCAGAGAGTAATGGTCACTACCATTATAGTTGTGCCACCACTGTGACTGTAGTTACAGCCTGGAAAGTTGATCATACAGTTCATAGGATTCATACAAGTGTACGATCAGTGATTAATTCTCTCCCTCACCAGCATATACCATATAGCATATGCTATATATATTGCATATAACACCTTCTGGCATCACAAAAGCAAACTAGCAGAAAGGAAGCTTCTGGTTCAGTTCCAGCTTGAAATCTCTGTAACTTACAACAAAAGTATGTAGCATTTTAGCCACTGGCCTGATCAGTTAGTTCTTATAGTCAACCAAGAAGAATAGAAAGAATCTATAATGTTTTGGAGGTCACTGGGTGATTACTGAATATCTCTTAATGAGGTATATGTCATCTGGCTTACAGAGTTTCTATATGGCCCTGTGTTTTAATCATTCTGTTAGGCAAATCCACTAACATTCTCCACTCTAATTGTGCTCTCCATGCTAAAGCTATTAAACTCACAGTATTCAGTCCTCATTGATTACCTACACTTTACCTTTATCTTCTCTTTCTGAAATTGTGCCCTCCCGGGACAGTCTCTCTTTAGTTCTCTGACTTCTGTATGTATTTCAAGTTGAACATGGAGTCACAGGTTCAAAACTTGAATCCACACTTGGGGATGGATTTGCAGCATTTGCCTTCCTGTTCCTAGATTAATTCACTCAGAAAATATTTTTTTTTAAAGTTCACATACATTAAATTACTTTTGATATAAAATATCACGATTATAATATAGATATAGTTATGCACTAGCTTAATTGTGGAGGAAGGCAATTTTTTTCGGTTTTGAATTAAAGGAGAAAACAAAATATTCCAAGCAAACATTTAAAAAATATCTTCACAATTGCTGCAACACAGAGGTAGCTGGGCACAGGCATGATTTGTATTTTATGAAGATAGCACACGTGGATAAGATTAGAAAGTTTCTTTCATTTTCAAAACTGTAAAGCTCACGTAAACATCCAAACTTCATATACTCTATTGTCACAGACATATATTTAGCAAGTCTTATCTGAGAAAACACATAAAGGAATAGAATCTAATAGTACATGTATGTTGCTCACTAATTCTTGGAACAAATGTAAATTACTAGATTCCAATAATGAACGCTTGTCCTTACAGAATGGACTTGTGGCAAATAAACGAACTGAAATGTCACACAGAGAGCTCCAGTTACTAGAGCATGGTTTGGGTAGGATTTTGCTGAGCACTGAGAAGAAGTGAAACTTCCTTTTATGTTGCAGTTTTATGATAGCATTCCAGGAGGGTGTAGAGGTAGAAATGAAATGAATACACAAGCACAAAACTTAAACCAACAACAAAACTGCTCAGGGGAGAAGAAATTATTTTTGTACAAATAGGATATATGGACTCTCTGTAAAACAGAAAAAAACACACTGAACATCTTGAAGATATTTTGCATATGTTTCAATTTATTTCTCTTGCTTAGAAAGGATCTAGGGACCTTGCTACATTTCCTGAATATTTTATAAAAGTTTACTATCTTAAACTACATAGCATTCCCATCAAATGTACATTCATAACTAAAACCACAACTACTTTCTTTGCTGTCTCATATAGTACTTAATTAGGGAACTTCCTCTTATAAAACTGTTTATATTATTTTTTTAAAATATTCTATGCCTGTGGATTTATCCTAAGAAAATTATCAGAGGTGACTGTAAATATCTTTAGGTAAGGATTATTACAGTAGAGCAATTTATAATAAGCAATATCTGAAAACGTTGCTCTGCTTATCAATGGGTGATTTATTACTCAGTCTCAACATTTTGGTGATATGGTACCACACAGGTGTGTAAACCAGAGCTCGGAGGAAGAAGACACTGGGGAAATGTTTCAGTGCTAATCCTCTTTGCAAAGCACATTTCCAGGGCAGCCACTGCAAGACAAAAGAGGAACATGACAAAGGAAGGGGATAAGAAAACATAAGCGATGTTCCTGCCTTATCTCCCATTCCCTTCAGGTTCCTAGTACCAGAAAGGCTGTGACTTGGATCATCGTCTCTTAGGAAAGACTTGAGAAAGAATTTATCTCTAAGCTCCAACCTCTCCTCTATCCACTCTTCTGGTCAGAATAGCACAACTACATTACTCTTGGAGAGAGTTAACTCTGCACACTTCTGCACTGTGTTCCTAACTGTTCTTAGGTCCATGCACTGTGTAATATACAGAGCGGGGTAGGGTTGGTAGCTGTCTACTTAGTGAGTATTTATTTACCAATATATGTATCTGGGAATGAACAGGAATATACAATTGGAGAGTTGGGGACTAATAGGACTGAGAAAATGTTAATACTTGTCCACTGAAACAGATGTAGAAACCAAATTGAGGAGCAATTTCTAAGCACACATTCAGGAATGACGGTGAGACAGAAGTTTGTATTAATTAGTTTCGTGTTGTTGAGACAGAATACTGGACAAAAAAAATGGGCCAAAAGGGGGGAGTGGGTGGGTAGAGGAGTGGGGGTGGGTGGGTATGGGGGACTTTTGGTATAGCATTGGAAATGTAAATGAGCTAAATACCTAATAAAAAATGGAAAAAAATGATCAAAGGATGACAGCGTTTAATCTGAATAACAATTTCCCAGGGTCTAGTACATCACAGTATCCTTCACATGTCAGTGGACAGGAGTACAGGAAAGGGATGCTAACATTTCATGTTTCTGCCTTTTATTTTATGCATGCCCCCAGCCCATGAGATGGTACCCACATTTGGGGAGGGTCTTCTATTCCTAGTGGGTCTATCCTGGGATCACCCTCACAGGAAAACTCAGGGAATTGCTACAACAATCTCTGAGGTAGTTTTAAAGCCAGTCAAGTTGATGTGACCCATCACAAGGCTAAAATGTGTGTGCAGTTTGATACTGTTTTTATAACGGTGCGTACAAGTATAAGAGAAAGAAGCAAATACTAAAAAGACATGGAATAAAACCTCATTATACAATTATCTTCAGAAGATGGATTTACAACTGACCTTTGAAGCCTTTATTTCAATAGGGTTTTCTGTTCTTTTCAAGGCTTTTGTGTTGAACATGAATTACTTTTTTGCTACAAAACAAACCATAGATGGGAGCAGAGACTTTTATGTAGGGCAGTTCAATGTGCAATGTTAGTTATAACAATGAGAAAATAAAATGCTATTCATGGACACAAAAATGAAAACCCAGCAATTGAGCAGAAGCTTTGATGGTGAAGGGAGTTACGGTAGCAGAATAGGACTGAGCAGCACTTGTCCCTTCCCAGAGATGTCAATGCGAAAAGCTATCCATAACTGAAACTATCTCCATATAAGGCTAGGAAAGGAACAGAGAGAGGTTACAGTGTTTGATGTAGCTTTGAAATTAGAAAATATGTAAGAATAAGGTAGCACTGTCATTGTGAGAACTTTTCTAGCTCAGGTAGTACAGTATCTCCAGATATAAACCGTACTTTGAACAAGGAGAGAGAAGTGAGTATTGACTTTGCCTTGGACCTTTCAACTCATCTTCTCTACTAACTGAATACCAGCAAGACCCTCATAGCCCCACACTTAGGCTGGTACCTGTAGGCTCAATCTCTGGGCTGCCCTATTCCAGGTTAGTTCTAAAGTCATTGGCTCTAGTCCTTTGAAATATTTAATTTCTAACTTTACATCAATATCCCAGGTTTCAGATTTCCCTTGGTGCAAAGGTGACCCTATCAACCTTTACATTCTGGTCTATCCTCAATACTAGGCTGTTTCCCATAACCATATCAAGCCTACATATATACTAATTCAACTCTTATAGACTCAATCAGCAAGGTGAGAATAGGGAATCCAGTCTGGAGGTTGGCAACTTTTGATACATGCTGCTGTCCACCTACCATCAGGCTCCTTTGGAGGGAGCAGAAGTCCTGAGTGAATGTGTACTGTTGACATGGGCATCACCACTGTTAAGGACCCCTAAGCTTCAGATCCATGGGAATAGCAAAATCTTCCTGGTATCAAGCTCAAAGGAATAGCAGAGCCTTTCCCAGGTATGGGTGTTGATCAGTGGTTGATCTTTAGCTAAAACCAGGGTGTGCAGAAAGTATCAATTGAAGCTTCTTCATCCTGGATGCTTGCAACGGTGACTGCTACAGATGCCTCCTACCCAGATTAGCTAGCCACTTTGCTCATGCTATACAGAATAAGCAGAGCTTTTCTGTGCTTGTTTCTGTGTTCATTCACTGTCACCTCAATTTCTAAGCCATGGATGTTACTGCATTCTCTCTTGCAGTCCCTGCCATTAGGCTTGCCTCTCAGACCAACCCTGAGCACTTAGTCTCTAGTACTAGGTCTACATCTACAAAAGCTGTTAATTTCTTTAATGTCAAGTTGGTCCCTGAAGCCCCACACACCAGTAGATCCAGAGTTCAGTTTTGTTCTAGAAGATTCCTGGGATGGTCTGATCCTTGTTTTGGGTCCAGGCTGTTTTAGAGTACTTGGGTTTCAGAGAGGTCTAATGTTCCTGAAACCCGGCTAAACATTGCAAATATGGCTTTTAAGCCAGAACCTGCACTCAAGTCTCCACACATAGATCAGCTGACACAGGCTCTACACTAGGACCCGGTGATCTATGATGCAGACAGAATGACCATCAGTGAGACTGCTGCCTTGATCCCATGGACTCAGTATAGAAACTGGCCTCTGTTGTGTGATGTAGATTTTTCCTGGAGAAAGATAATGCGCCTTTTCCTGGAGAAAGATACCACACACACCAAACACACACACACACACACACACACACACACAAACACCTCTCTATTCATCCCAGAACGAGAGCTCCTAACAAACCAATGTAAGGATTTCATGAATGTGCAATTTGGTGAACCAATGAGATTTTTACTGAGTTACTGAGTTAACTAACAGGAGAATGGGTGAGGGTTTACATACAAGGAACAGGGATGACTCAAATGCAGCTGCATCATCAAAACCCTACCCCAATCAACTTCTGAAGACCTGAAGCCTGGGGCTCTCTGAATCTTGAAGGCAACTACACTGTACAAATGTCCCTTCTCATTTTGACTGATCAGCATTCAGCAACAGCAAGTGTTATATTTCTTTTTATACTGTGGGATATAGGCTCTCAGGAACCTTCCAAATTTCTATTCTTTCTATTCTTTCTAACAGGTAACATTTTGTTTACCTCCTGAGGCTTATAATAATCCAACTGCTCAACACACACCCACACACACACACACACACAGAGAGAGAGAGAGAAACACATACACAGGCACAGACACACACACAGACAAACACACACACACACACACACACACACAGAGAGAGAGAGAGAGAGAGAGAGAGAGAGAGAGAGAGAAGACATGCAACATGCAAGCACAGACACACATGGACACAAATCCTTCCTAGAGTAATTGTTTCAATTTGGAGGAAGGGAATGTTGAAATTCAGAGGAAAATGCCACGCAAATAGTCCCAAGAGACAAAAATTAGGGATCTGTTCCCATGGACCTAGAATTTAGAACTGCTTCAGCACATAAGCCCCAAGCCTGTCCCCACATTAGGCAAACCCCAAAGCTTCAAGTTCTAAGTCCATCCAAGTGTTCCAGGCTGGCACATGCATTTCCATGATGGTTTTCAAGATGACTGGGAGTCAAACCAGTCTGCCCTTTCCCAGAATAGCTCGTGTGTAGAGATTGACAAAGGAAGCTTCAATTGAACAGAAAGAAAGAATAATGAACCCAAGAATGGCATAGGAACTATAGTAAAAGTAGAAAAGAACAACAGAGCCAAGACTTGCTTTTTATATTAGTGGATGTGATTTGACAAACCCATACCTAAATAAAGACAGAAGAGTGAGGATCAATAAAAGTAGAAATGTGAGAAGAAATATTATATTTGGTACCAAACAACCACAAAGGATTATAAGAGATTACTACAAAGAATAACATGCAAACAAATTGGATAACCTAGAGGAAATGAATAAATTCCCAGGCATATACAACTGGCAGGAACTGAATTATGAAGAAATTGAAATCTGAACAGATCCATTATGAGTAAGAAGATTGGATCTATATAACAAAAAAGTTTCCCATTGAAGAAAATCCTAGCATCCAGTGATCTCAACTGCTGAATTGCAGCAAGCATTTAAAGAACTAATACCAATCCCCAAAGCCTTCGAAAATACTAAAGAAGAGGATACAAATACATTTTTAACTCATTTCAGAAAGCCATAATTTCTCTAATAGCAAAGCTAGAGAAAGACATTACAAGAAAATAAATTACAGACAAATCTTCCTAATCAACATGTGTGTGGGAGTCCTTAACAATACACTAGCAAACTGAATTCAACAACACATTAAAAGGATCATGCACTGCAATCAAGTGGAATTTACCCTAGGGATTCAATGATAACTTGGTCAGGGAAGAAATAAAGAAGGGAATTAAAGGCTTCCTGGAATTTAATGAAAATGTTGACATATCATACCCAGACTTATGGGACATAATGAAAGCAGTGCTAAGAGTTCATAGCACTAAGTGCCCTGGTAAAGAAACTGGAGAGCTTACACTAACAACTTAAGAGCACACCTGAGAGCTCTAGAACAAAAGGAAACAAACTCTTCCAAGAGGAGTAGAAAGCAGAAAATAGTCAAATTCAAGGCAGAAATCAACCAAATAGAAACAAAGAAAACAATACAAAGAATCAGCAAAATCTTGAATGGCTGAGAAGCACCTAAAGAAATGTTCAAAGTCCTTAGTGATCAGAGAAATGCAAATCAAAATGACCCTGAGATTCTACCTTACATCAATCAGAATGGCTAAGATCAAAACCTCAGGTGACAACACATGTTGGAGAGGATGGGGAGAAAGAGGAACACTCCTCCATTCCTGATGGGATTGCAAACTGGTACAACCACTCTGGAAATCAATCTGGAGGTTTCTCAGAAAATTGAAATTAGATCTATCTGAAGATCCAGCTATACCATTCATGGGCATATACCCAAAAGGTGCCCTACTATGCCACAAGAGGCACATGATCTACTATGTTCATAGTGGCCTTATTTGTGATAGCCAGAATCTGGGAACAACCCAGATGTCCCACAATGGAATAATGAATACAGAAAATGTGGTTCATTTTACACAATGGAATACTACTCAGCTATTAAGAATGAGGACATATGAGATTTTCAGGCAAATGAATGGAACTAAAAAATATCATCCTGAGTGAGGAAACTCAGACCCCAAAGGACATGCATGATATGTACTCACTAATAAGTGGATATTAGCTCCCTCCAAAAAAGCACAGACTACCCAAGATACAATCCACAGAATTCAAAAAGGTCAACACACTGAAGTACTCAAGTGAGGATGCCTCAGTCCCACTTGAGAGAGAGAAGAAATCAATCACAAGTGAAGAGGAAAGGAGGGATGTGGGAGGGAAAGTGGACAAGATCATGGACTGGGCAGAAAGGGGAACCTGATCTGGTATTGGGTGAGAGAAAAGGACTGAAGCCTTGAGGGCCAGCAGAAAAAATGTAAACAGGCAGCCTCAGAAAATAGGAGGTTGTACACCCCCTCCCCCAGAATGCATCAGAGACCTGTGAGGTGAAAGACTCCCAGGACTCATAAGGAGGGACCTTAGATTAAGTGCTTGACAGTAGGGAGAGGGAACTTATAGCGCCCACCTCCAGCAGCAAGACAGGACATCAAATGAGGGATGGGGTTGCCATCCTACAGTCACATATCTGACCCATAATTGTTCCTGTCTGAAAGAATACAAGGATGGAAATGGAGAAAATCTGAGAAAAAGAAGGTCCAGTGACAGGTCCAAAGTGGGATCCAGCTCAAGGGGAGGTCCTTACACTATTTATTACTGAGTCTATGGAACGCTCACAAAAAGGGATCTATCATGACTGCCCTCCGAAAGACCCAACAAGCATCTGAAAGAGTCAGATGCAGATATTTGCACTCAACCAAAGGACAGAATTAGGAAAGGCTGAAAGAAGCCAAGGAGGACAATCCTGTAGCAGGACCAGCAGTCTCAATTATCTGGACCCCTGAGATCTCTCAAACACTGGACCACCAAACAGACAGCATACAGCAGCTGATAGGAGGCCCCCAACACACATACAGTAGAGGACTGCCAGATCTGGGTTTAGTCAGAAAATGCACCTAACCCTCAAGATACCGGAGGCCCCAGGAAGTTTAGAGATCAGGTGGGGTGAGGGGTGCAGGCATCCACGTGGAGAAGGGGTGGTGTGGGGAGGAGGTATGGGATGTGGCGCAGTCGGAGGGTGGATGGGGGGAGGCAGGGAATGGAATATGGAGTGTAATAAATAAATTAAACATAAAATAAAATTTTAAAAAAAGAAAAAGAAAGAAAATAAATTACAGACAAATCTGCCTAATAAACATGTGTGTGAGAGTCTTCAACAATACACTAGCAAGCTCAATCCAACAGCACATTAAAAGGCTCGTGCACTGCAATCAAGTGGGAATTTACCCTAGAAATTCAAGGATGATTTAGTGCACACAAAATTTACAGCAGCACATTGACAGAATGAAAGAAAACATATGGTCACCTTAGTAGATGTAGAAATAACATTTGATAGAATTTAAGATCCTTTCTTGATAAAAGCTCTCAATATATTTGCTATAAAGGAGCAAGTTTCAAGCCATTCAACTGTATATGGCATACATCATACCCGGTGGTGAAGTATCAAAGCTGTTCTAAGACCTGGAATGGGAGAGAGTTGCAGATTCCAGCTACTTCTTTTCAACGTTGCTCTAGAATTCCTAGCCAAAACTATTAGGCAAGAGGGAGGAATTAAAGGCAACCAGATTGGAAAGTAAAAGCTAAGTTGTGTCTCTCCATACACAGCAACTTAGATATGGCACCTTGAGGGTTTAGAAGAAAATTGTCAGAGATGATGAATGCATAAAGTAAAGTTGCAAGATACAAAATGTATATACAAAATCCAGTGGTGTTTCTGTACATTTAAAAACAAATTATCCGAAAGACAACTTAAAAAATTCCATTTGTAACAACTGCAAAAATTCCTTGCAATAAATTAAACAAGAAAGAGAAAGACCCATATTGTGAGGCTAGAAGACATTTTTAAAAGAAATTGGAGATAATACAAATCAATGAAAGATATTCCATCCTCATGGATTGACACAATTCATTTTGTTAAATTGCCTGTAGTTACCTAAGAAGAGCTTCCATGTCAATGACTATTGTTCAGCAGAAATAGAAAACACAATCCCCAAATTCATGTAACGCTAGCGACAATCAGGAGCAGCCAAAGCAATCTGAGTCAAAAGAATAAAACAGAAAGTACCATTCTACGTCATTTCAAAGAATACTGCAAAGTGCCAGTAAGAGAATGTGGGTGTGCTGTCTGAAACCACAGGCAGCAAAAGTGAAAACAGAAGAAAAGATCACATCAATCTTTATGTGTGACACATAAAGCCTAAGAGACAGCCCGTTCAGTGATTTTTTTAAAGATGTATTTATAATATCTAAAATACATTTAAAAAAATCAACCAACTTCTATTAATAATTTAAAAAGGACAAAATATCTTGCTTTGCTTTTTACTGCTCTGATAAAAACATCATGACCAAAAGCAATTTAGGAAGGAAGATTTTATCACTTTACATTCTACCATGAAGAGAAGTGAGGGCAGAAAGTCAAGGCGGGAACCTTAAAGCAGTAACTGGCACTATAGAAGAACTTACTGGCTTGCTTCGCATAGATTGCTCAGCCTGCTTTCTTATACCAATTAAGTCTACATGCCCAGGGTGGCATTGTTCACAGTGGCTAGACCCTACTATGTCAATCATTAATACCCTAGAAACTTACCTACAGGCAATCTGATAGAGACTTTTTTTTTTTCAAATGAGATTCTTCTTCTCAGATGGCTTTAGCTGGTGTCACATGGACAAAAAATAACTAGGGCAAAATCTAAATAGAACTTTCTAAAAAATCTATATATAAAATATTTAACTTCTCTATATATAGACACATTCACTCTCTCTCACAAACACACACAGACACACACACACACACATACACACGGA
The DNA here is from genome assembly GCF_000001635.26 of Mus musculus. Lineage (NCBI taxonomy): Eukaryota > Metazoa > Chordata > Mammalia > Rodentia > Muridae > Mus > Mus musculus. The sequence goes on along the minus strand of NC_000068.7, from coordinate 101,208,621 downwards.
GAACAATATGACTCAGTAAGTAACTCACTTAGTTCCAAGCTTAGTGATTTGAGTCCAAGTTGTCCTCAGGTTTCCATATGTATACACACAACCACAGACACACAGACAAACAAACAGAGCGATACATGCATATGCACACCCACAGTATGTAAATATAAAAACATTTGAAGATACATAAATACACAAAATACATGAAAATGTTCAGCACTAACAATAATCAAATAAATACAAATTAAAACCACAGTGAGATATTACTCAAACTTGGTCGAGTAGATACTAGAATGACAAGTAATAATAATGATAATAATAATAATAATAATAATAATAATAATCGACCACCCAACAACAAAAAAACAAAACAAAACACCAGCCATGATGTGGATGAAATAGTTCTCTGTACACTGTTGACTGTTGGGCTCATAAAAATACCGTAATAAGCTAAAATTCCAAGTGAAAAAGCAGAAAGGGGATATGGGGGGAAATAATAAGAAAGCAACACAAAAAGGCACTGTACTCAGCCATGGGTCTGCTGTATCTGCATCAGTATTATAATTTAGGTGAGCCATGGACACCTCTTTCTGAGCTCCAGTTCAAGCACTGGTTCTGTGCAACTTCATAAGGGAACTATTACCATTAACACATCTAACTTTACTGTTTTTACAGCTCTAATAAAACATTTATTCCTGGCCTGTGCAATCCCACCTCATGTCTTATTAGTTGGAGACACAAATATGAATTACATTGACATCCTGTGCCATATTTTGTGTGCCTTTTGTTGCATCCCTCAGTGTATTAGCATATACCTTCAAGTCTACTTTTATGATACTAAATTAACTCTCCTTCATATGGGTTCCAGTAAAAACAGAAAAACAGTCTTCAAAAAATATTAATGCTATAATTGGAAAATTATTGATAGTACTAAAAACTAGAACTAAGGTTTATAGGATTGTTGATTGTTGGAATTATGATACTTACAGGAATCATAATGGCTGGTATGGCAGGAGTGTTGGTTCTCAAAGACAGAGTACACATAGGTCACATCACCAATAATTTAGTGAAAAATATTTCTGAGCTAGGAAAATCTCCCCACTGCCAAAAATAGACATAGATTTTTCAAAAAGACTTGATTCCCTTAAGGATAGAATTGAGTGGACTAGGCAACAAGTGCATGCTATTAAATATCAATTGCCTATCAATTGCCATTGTAAACATACTTATATTTGTATCTGCTTTATCTTATCAATGAATCTATGTACCTATGGAAATTTGTTAAGAACTGTCTAGATTAACCGGATGGTTTCAAAACAGCAGTGCTATTGACCTTGGATAGTTACATCCAGAATTATATTTATTAGAAAACCCTCATTTGTCACTAGTTTCTGGCCAATGGTTTGTGAATAAATTGCAAACACCTTACAGCATCTTAATCCTTTTAGTATTTCACATGATGAAGCTAGGTAATTTAAATTTATCTGATAAATTTAACATTAGTTGATATTATTATTTTATTGCTTTTAATAGACTGCCCCTGTACCCAAAGAACCCGGACAAAACTGATTTTGCCCAAAAGGGTTGTTTATGTAACTCTGCTGTCACAAAATCAGGAGTGGGAGATGTTGAGGCCCAGAAGGTCTGCAGTTTCTTTCTTGAGCCAATCCTAAGCCCACTGTGGCCCTGTGATTGCAGAAAACTGCTGGCATGAGATAAAGCCTAGGGGGAACTTTCTCTTGGTCTGAACAGGGTCACAAGGGCAGGGAAGTGTGAAAGGAAGAACTAGACAAGTGAGGGGGGGGGGAATGTTTGCCTTGGCTGCATAGTGAGCTCTAGGCCAGCCTTGGCTGCATAGAGATAGCATTGATTTGCTTAATGCTATCTCTTGTATTTAGATAAGCAATGCATAAAAAGTCGTGAGAAAAATAAAAATTGTTTATTCTTCAATCGAATTCAGAGTTTTGTGTCTCTACTTGCCTTGACCTCCCTTTCCGGAACTCTGTGTTTCCAACAGCTAGATGGCTGGGACAATTGATGAGATTCTAAATTAGTACAGATAACATGGAAAAAATGTATGAATGCTTCTTCTAAAACTAAAACTTAGTATGTGCTTCAGAATTCCCATAACTTGGTATAATGATGGCCCTTAACTCACAATGGTTTAATGTATAAATTTTCATTTTATAATTATTAGGCAGAATACTTAGTGATGAATTTTACAAAGATATTTCACTCAGTTACACAATACAGTTTCAACATTCTCACCCACCATTCCTCATTTCTTTTTATCTTCCCAATAATTAATTTTCTTCTCTCAGATAGGCTCTAATATCATTATGTATTTGTAATATAGATACAAAGTACAGGATATGCATATGAGAGATGATATAAGGTTTGAATATATAATGGTATGAAAGTGGTATACAGTGGAAAATATATTTATTTCAAAATTTGACTTTTCCCCAAGCCAGTGATTGCTGGGCTGTCAAAACCACAACTCTCTGGCATCCATGTGATCAAGTGGGCTAATAATAGATCTAAGTTGTTAAATTTTGATGGAACATAGCTTAGACATGAACTGCATAGGGAAATTAAAGTATTTCAACAGATGGTATCTTTGTTGTGGAATAAGTCACCAGTAAATGGTCACATCAGGACATGAAGTATATCAGTAATAAGTACACCTGGAAATGAGGGTCTCTATTTCCAGGCTCATGGCAGAATCATCCACAGTAACCATGCTACTGAATCAACATTAGTCATCCTGGATAAACAGATCAATAAAATGAGTAAATGCACACAATGAACTACTATTCAGATTTTACGAGAAGGAAATTTGTCATTTATGAATGAATCACAACGACTTCCCTATGTAAACTAAGACAAACATGTGAAGGTAAACAGTGCCTCACTTTTCAGTGGATACTGTAACTAAAGAAACACAGAATGGAATGGTGAAGCCTAAGGGTTGGGAATTTGGTCAACATTTAAGCTATGTAAGAGGACTATGTTCAAGAGATGTACTGTTAATCATCATACATTAATTACCTTGATGAGATTATCCTTCAATGCATCTACTCAATTTTTAATATATCAATAAAATAGTAAAACATCATATTGGTGAGAAGTTTTCCTGGTCTTTTAATACCATGATGCCAGAGTAAATATAAAAATAGTAACCAGAAAGTATACATGGATATTGTTCAGTAAGTTATGAATTAGTGCATTTAGTCTAACATTTACTCCAAAAGTATAGCATCGTTATTTCAAAAGAAGTTCTATTGTGACATTCTTGGACAGCAATGCCTGTCCTCATGATTGAATATCATAAAATTATACACTATTCTCAAGTTACGCCTAGTTAATAAAATTTCAATCAGAGGTTCATTTTTTTCAAATGGAAAAATACTCTTAAATTTCATATAAAAGAATAAATGCACAAATTATAATGTTAATTGTATATTTTCCTGCAATCAAAATAATATGATAGTATAAGAACAGGCAATCATACTGTTGGAAGTGAAAAGAGAACTTAGAAAATAGACTAAAGCCTGCAAAGGTCATAATGTATGATAAAGATGCCTTGTATGTTCAGTGGCAAAGTGATTTTCACTTATCTGGAAGAGCTGTGAACAACTCACAGCTTATCTAAAATACTTCTAGGTAAAGAATCAGTATAAAAGAAAATTATCAAAACATCAAAAGCTTTAGGGAAAATTTCTTGTAACTCTTGTAGTTTTTGTAAATAGTTCCTAGAGATCCATACATTAAAGATCTGGTCCTCTGTTTGTGCCCCTGTTGGAAGAAATGCGAACTCTTAAGAGGTGAGGTTTAGTGGGAGGAAGTAGGTCATTGGAGTTATGCTTTTGAGCAGACTTGTTTTCTGACCACCTCTTTTGAAGTTTATTATACCAGATATTATGTTACAATTGTAAAAACATAAATAACAGAACAGCTTTTTAGTTTATTGTATTTTACATAAAACGAAAACCCAGAAAAATGGAAAAATGATTGATAGACATGAAAATATATTAACAAAGTACTACACAGTGAGAACTAACTTAGATCATCAAGGTACCCTAGCCTAGAGAAAAGCACTCTCAGTGAATATAATAGATAAGGAGTACATAATTTTAATGTACGTACAAGTCCTAAGAGCCACTGAGAAAAATACTATGACTAGGGAATTCACAAAAACAGAATTGAACTTGGCGACACAGCTTAGTGACAGGGCACGTGTATAGATTATAAATAGAAGGATCCAGGTTCAATCTCCAATATCGGAAATCAAATCAAAACAAAACAAATCCAACATGATGACTTTGTGGCTAAAGGCATTTGTCAAGGAAGCTTGATGATCTGCGTTTGATCCCTGGAATTACAGTGGAAGCAAAGAGAATGGACTTCTGAAAGTTGACTACTTACTGATCACTCAGTGCTGCTGCATGTGCATAGCCAGCACTCATATCCACACCCCACAAGTACTACCAGTAAGCTGACGAGTAAATGAGTTAAAAAATAAAAAGTCAATTAGACACATAAAAAGATCTTTAGAATTTGGGGAGCATGAGCCACATATTGAGAAGCTACTTTGAAAGTACAAAAATATACATTGTAAAAAATAGGTAAGACTGAATAGTAGGCAATCATATAGGGTAATGATGGTGACTTCTTACTTTTAGGAACGTGCCCTTCAGAAATAATTCTACTTATAAACCTAGTGGAATTTTAAGTGGAATATTATATAAAAGAGAGATACTAAATAACTTGAATGGACCAATTGACTAATCTGAAGATATATAATATATATATAAATATATATATTTATATATATACACTAGTGTATATATACACTGAAATATTAAGCATCTATCACAAGGAGTAAGTTTAAATTTCAATGTATAGCACTTGAGGAACCTGAAGAATTATGCAAGTTTCTGAAAACTCAGAGTAGAATAATAAATTTGACTCAAAAGCATTTTAAAGAAAATAGGAAACTCTAATAGACTGAATTATGACATAGCTATTCCAAAAAGAGAAAGGTGATAAAATGTTGTTTTTTTTTAAAGTAACAGAGTAATATAAGAAGTGGGGAATTATATAAGAATGGATTTTAAAAGTAGAAATAATAAAATGGCAGAGTTTGAGTTAAACCTAAGGCTCAAAGTGTGAAACAATGCATTGGAACACTGTTTTATTGAGTTAGAAACCTGAGGAATACTTTTCCCTGGAGAAATAAGTGAATAGAAATACAGAATGTGTGGTTGATAAGAAATAGAGATGCTTTAATAAGTAATGGTGGAAGCCAGAGCACATAAATGAAAAAAAAATTTAAAGACATAGTAAAAGAAATTTGTATTTGAAGTAAACTAGTAACTATTTATATTGATGTAAACGGCCTCATCAAATGAGCATGGATAAAAGGTTGCCTCGAGGAGGCCAGAGGACAGGTGTCTGCCCGGACCAGGAGGCTTCTGCCTCAGGTTCCGTGGAAGCCACCTTTGTTTCGGGACTCCACGGCGGGCAGTCTGCACAGGTGAGAGTGTGGACTACAGAGGCTAGCAGCTTCTGGGACAGGCAAGAGCCACAGAGCTTCTGGGGCAGCGCCGTTTTTGGGCTCCAGACATCTGGCCACCTTCCTGGCCAGAGGACAGGTGTCCACCCAGCCTGGGAGGCCTTTGCCTCAGGATCTGCGGAAGCCATCTTGGTTTCAGGACTCCGCAGAAAGTAGTCTACACAGGTGAGAATGTGGACTACTGAAACAACGGCTTCTGTGATAGGCCAAAGCAACACAGCTTCTCAGAAAGATCCTGTTTTGGGCCTTCATCTTCGGCCAGGAGGAGGTACAAATGCTAGATAACTGTGCACCTTCCCTGAAAGAGGAGAGCTTGCCTGCAGAGACTGCTCTGACCACTGAAACTCAGAGGAGAGAGCTAGTCTCCCAGGTCTGCTGGTAGAGGGTAACAAAATCACCAGAGGAACAATCTCTAAACAGAGACAACTATAACAACTAACACCAGAGATTACCAGATGGCGAAAGGTAAACGTAAGAATCTTACTAACAGAAGCCAGGACCACTCACCATCATCAGAACCCAGCATTCCCACTTCGCCCAGTCCAGGGCACCCCAACGCACCCGAAAAGCTAGACCCGGATTTAAAAGCATATCTCATGCTGATGGTAGAGGACATCAAGAAGGACTTTAATTACTCACTTAAAGAAATACAGGAGAACATTGCTAAAGAGTTACAAGTCCTTAAAGAAAAACAGGAAAACACAACCAAACAGGTAGAAGTCCTTATAGAAAAACAGGAAAACACATCCAAACAGGTGATGGAAATGAACAAAACCATACTAGACCTAAAAAGGGAAGTAGACACAATAAAGAAAACCCAAAGTGAGGCAACGCTGGAGATAGAAACCCTAGGAAAGAAATCTGGAACCATAGAAGTGAGCATCAGCAACAGAATACAAGAGATGGAAGAGAGAATCTCAGGTGCAGAAGATTCCATAGAGAACATCTGCACAACAATCAAAGATAATACAAAACGCAAAAAGACAATAACTCAAAACATCCAGGAAATCCAGGACACAATGCAAAGACCAAACCTACGGATAGTAGGAGTTAATGAGAATGAAGATTTTCAACTTAAAGGGCCGGCAAATGTTTTCAACAAAATTATAGAAGAAAACTTCCCAAACCTAAAGAATGACATGCCCATGAACATACAAGAAGCCTACAGAACTCCAAATAGACTGGACCAGAAAAGAAATTCCTCCCGACACATAATAATCAGAACAACAAATGCACTAAATAAAGATAGAATACTAAAAGCAGTAAGGGAAAAAGGTCAAGTAACATATAAAGGCAAGCCTATCAGAATTACACCAGATTTTTCACCAGAGACTATGAAAGCCAGAAGAGCCTGGACAGATGTTATACAGACACTAAGAGAACACAAATTCCAGCCCAGGCTACTATACCCAGCCAAACTCTCAATTACCATAGATGGAGAAACCAAAGTATTCCAAGACAAAACCAAATTCACACATTATCTTTCCACAAATCCAACCCTTCAAAGGATAATAACAGAAAAAAAAAACCAGTACGAGGACGGAAACCATGTCCTAGAAAAAGCAAGAAGATAATCCTTCAACAAACCTAAAAGAAGACAGCCACAAGAACAGAATGTGAACTTTAACAACAAAAATAACGGGAAGCAACAATTACTTTTCCTTAACATCTCTGAATATCAATGGACTCAACTCCCCAATAAAAAGATATAGACTAACAAACTGATTACACAAACAAGACCCAACATTTTGCTGCCTACAGGAAACTCATCTCAGGGAAAAAGACAGACACTACCTCAGAGTAAAAGGCTGGAAAACAATTTTCCAAGCAAATGGTGTGAAGAAACAAGCTGGAGTAGTCATTCTAATATCTAACAAAATCTACTTCCAACCCAAAGTAATCAAAAAAGACAAGGAGGGGCACTTCATACTCATCAAAGGTAAAATCTCCCAAGAGGAACTCTCAATTCTGAATATCTATGCTCCAAATACAAGGACAGCCACATTCATTAAAGAAACTTTAGTAAAGCTCAAAGCACACATTGCACCTCACACAATAATAGTGGGAGACTTCAACACACCACTTTCACCAATGGACAGATCATGGAAACAGAAACTAAACAGGGACACAGTGAAACTAACAGAAGTGATGAAACAAATGGACTTAACAGATATCTACAGAACATTTTATCCTAAAACAAAAGGATACCTCATGGTACCTTCTCCAAAATTGACCACATAATTGGTCACAAAACAAGCCTCAACATATACAAAAATATTGAAATAGTCCCATGCATCCTATCAGATCACCATGGACTAAGGCTGATCTTCAATAACAAAATAAATAATAGAAAGCCAACATTCACGTGGAAACTGAACAACACTCTTCTCAATGATACCTTGGTCAAGGAAGGAATAAAGAAAGAAATTAAGGACTTTTTGGAGTTTAATGAAAATGAAGCCACAACATACCCAAACTTATGGGACACAATGAAAGCATTTCTAAGAGGAAAACTCATAGCTCTGAGTGCCTCCAAAAAAAAACTAGAGAGAGCACACATTAGCATCCTGACAACACACCTAAAAGCTCTAGAACAAAAGGAAGCAAATTCACCCAAGAGGAGTAGAAATCAGGAAATAATCAAACTCAGGGGTGAAATCAACCAAGTGGAAACAAGAAGAATTATTCAAAGAATCAACCAATTGAGCTGGTTCTTTGAGAAAATCAACAAGATAGATAAATCCTTAGCCAAACTCACTAGAGGACAAAGGGAAAGCATCCTAATTAACAAAATCAGAAATGAAAAGGGAAACATAACAACAGATCCTGAGGAAATCCATAACACCATCAGATCCTTCTACAAAAGGCTATACTCAACAAAACTGGAAAACCTGGACGAAATGGACAAGTTTCTAGACAGATACCAGGTACCAAAGCTAAATCAAGATCAGGTTAATAATCTAAACAGTCCTATATCCCCTGGAGAAACAGAAGCCGTCATTAATAGTATCGCTACCAAAAAAAGCCCAGGACTAGATGGGTTTAGTGCAGAGTTCTATCAGACCTTCAAAGAAGATCTAATCCCATTTCTTCACAAACTATTCCACAAAATAGAAACAGAAGGTACTCTACCCAACTCATTCTATGAAGCCACAATTACTCTGATACCTAAACCACAAAAAGACCCAACAAAGATAGAGAACTTCAGACCAATTTCCCCTTATGAATATCCATGCAAAAATCCTCAATAAAGTTCTTGCTAACCTAATCCAAGAACACATCAAAACAATCATCCATCCTGACCAAGTAGGTTTCATCCCAGGGATGCGGGGATGGTTCAATATACGGAAATCCATCAACGTAATCCAGTATATAAACAAACTCAATGACAAAAACCACATGATCATCTCGTTAGATGCAGAAAAAGCATTTGACAAAATCCAACACCCATTCATGATAAAAGCCTTGGAAAGATCAGGAATTCAAGGCCCATACCTAAATATGATAAAAGCAATCTACAGCAAACCAGTAGCCAACATCAAAGTAAATGGTGAGAAGCTAGAAGCAATCCCACTAAAATCAGGGACTAGACAAGGCTGCCCACTTTCGCCCTACCTATTCAACATTGTACTTGAAGTCCTAGCCAGAGCAATTCGACAACAAAAGGAGATCAAGTGGATACAAATTGGAAAGGAAGAAGTCAAAATATCACTTTTTGCAGATGATATGATAGTATATATAAGTGACCCTAAAATTTCCACCAGGGAACTCCTAAGCCTGATAAACAGCTTCAATCAAGTAGCTGGATATAAAATTAACTCAAGTCAATGGCCTTTCTGTACACAAAGGAAAAACAGGCTGAGAAAGAAATTAGGGAAACAACACCCTTCTAAATATTCACAAATAATTTAAAATACCTTGGCGTGACTCTAACTAAGGAAGTGAAAGATATGTATGATATGAACTTCAAGTCTCTGACGAAAGAAATTAAAGAAGATCTCAGAAGATGGAAAGATCTCCCATGCTCATGGATTGGCAGGATCAATATAGTAAAAATGGCTATCTTGCCAAAAGCAATCTACAGATTCAATGCAATCCCCATCAAAATTCCAACTCAATTCTTCAACGAATTAGAAAGAGCAATCAGCAGATCCATCTGGAATAACAAAAAACCTAGGATAGCAAAAAACTCTTCTTAAGGATAAAAGAACCTCTGATGGAATCACCATGGCTGACCTAAAGCTGTACTACAGAGCAAATGTGATAAAAACTGCATGGTACTGGTATAGTGACAGACAAGTAGACCAATGGAACAGAATTGAAGACCCAGAGATGAACCCACACACCTATGGTCACTTGATCTTTGACAAGGGAGCTAAAACCATCCAGTGGAAAAAAGACAGCATTTTCAACAAATGGTGCTGGCACAACTGGCTGTTATCATGTAGAAGATTTCGAATTGATCCATTCCTATCTCCTTGTACTAAGGTCAAATCTAAGTGGATTATGGATCTCCACATAAAACCAGAGACACTGAAACTTATAGAGGAGAAAGTAGGGAAAAGCCTCAAAGATATGGGTACAGGGGAAAAATTCCTGAATAGAACAGCAATGGCTTTCCTGTAAGATCGAGAATCGATAAATGGGACCTCATAAAATTGCAAAGCTTCTGCAAGGCAAAAGACAGTGTCAATAAGACAAAAAGACCACCAACAGATTGGGAAAGGATCTTTACCTATCCCAAATCGGACAGGGGACTAATATCCAATATATATAAAGAACTCAAGAAGGTGGGCTCCAGAAAGTCAAATAACCCCATTAAAAATGGGGCTCAGAGCTGAACAAAGAATTCTCACCTGAGGAATACCGAATGACAGAGAAGCACCTGAAAAAATGTTCAACATCCTTCATCATCAGGGAAATGCAAATCAAAACAACCCTGAGATTCCACCTCACACCAGTCAGAATAGCTAAGGTTAAAAATTCAGGTGACAGCAGATGCTGGCGTGGATGTTGAGAAAGAGGAACACTCCTCCATTGTTGGTGGGATTGGAAGCTTGTACAACCACTCTGGAAATCAGTCTGGTGGTTCCTCAGAAAATTGGACATAGTACTACCGGAGGATCCCGCAATACCTCTCCTGTGCATATATCCAGAAGATATCCCAACTGGTAAAAAGGACACATGCTCCACTATGTTCATAGCAGCCTTATGTATAATAGCCAGAAGCTGGAAAGAACCCAGATGCCCCTCAACAGAGGAATGGATACAGAAAATGTGGTACATTTACACAGTGGAGTACTACTCAGCTATTAAAAAGAATGAATTTATGAAATTCCTAGGCAAATGGATGGACCTGGAGGACATCATCCTGAGTGAGGTAACCCAATCACAAAGGAACTCGCACAATATGTACTCACTCATAAGTGGATATTAGCCCAGAAACTTAGGATACCCAAGATATAAGATACAATTTGCTAAACACATTAAACTCAAGAAGAACGAAGACCAAAGTTTGGACACTTTGCCCCTTCCTAGAAATGGGAACAAAACACCCATGGAAGGAGTTACAGAGACAAAATTTGGAGTTGTGATGAAAGGATGGACTATCTAGTGATTGCCATATCCAGGGATCCATCCCATTATCAGCTTCCAAACGCTGACACCATTGCATATACTAGCAAGTTTTTGCTGAAAGGACCCAGATATAGCTGTCTCTTGTGAGACTATGCCGGGGCCTAGCAAACACAGAAGTGGATGCTCACAGTCAGCTATTGGATGGTTCACAGGGCCCCCAATGGAGGAGTTAGAGAAAGTACCCAAGGAGCTAAAGGGAACTGCAACCCTATATGTGGAACAACAATATGAACTAAGCAGTACCCCGGAGCTCTTGACTCTAGCTGCATATGTATCAAAAGATGGCCTAGTTAGCCATCACTGGAAAGAGAGGCCCTTTGGACTTGCAAACTTTATATGCCCCAGTACAGGGGAATGCCAGGGCCAAAAATGGGGAGTGGGTGGGTAGGGGATTGGGGGGGGTGGGTATGGGGGACTTTTGGGATAGCATTGGAAATGTAAATGAGGAATATACCTAATTAAAAAAAAAAGGTTGCCTCGAGTCTTAGATGAGTCTTTGAACTTTAGCTAGAGAAAGCCCCCAAGGAGCTGAAGGGGTCTGCAACCCTATAGGTGGTACAACAATATGAACTAACCAGTACCCCCAGAGCTCGTATCTCTAACTGCATATGTAGCAGAAGATGGCCTAGTCGGCTATCACTGGGAACAGAGGCCCCTTGGTATTGCAAACTTTACATGCCCCAGCACAGGGGAATGCCAGGGCCAAGAAGTAGGAGAGGGTGGTAGGGGAGCAGGGCGGGGTGGGGGGAATATAGGGAACTTTTGGGATAGCATTTGAAATGTATATAAAAAATATCTAATAATAAAAAAAAGAGAGTCCAAAAAATTTTTTTTTGAATCGTGTTGGGGCTGTTAAGGACTATGGGAACTTTTAAAGTTGAACTTAAAATTTTATACCATAAGCTGTCCCATAGCCTTCTGGGCATGGGAGGAATGCTGTGGTTTCAAGAGAAAATGTTCTGCCTAGGCTCATTTATTTGTACATTTGCTCTCCAATGTGGTGGCACTGTTTGGGAAGATTTGGAAATCTTAGGACATGGAACCTTGGTGGAGAAAGTTTATCCCTTGGGGAGGGCTTTGAGAACTTATAGCCTGGCCCCACTTGCTCTCCCCCTCTGCTCCTTGTGCACAGATGAAATGTGATTTATGCTCATGCTGCCATGTCCTTCCCACCATGAGGGACTGTATTCACTGTAGAATTGTAAGTTCAAGTAAATCCTTTCTTCTCTGTCAGGTATTTTGTCACAGAAGTATAACTGATACACCAACCAAAGAATACTTTCAGTTGTGATGGTACAAAAAGAGTGATAAAGGAAAAAAATGATGCAAATTATATTGAGTTCTATTTTAAATAATATAACTATTGAAAAACAGCATCCTGCAGTGTAATAGGTAACATTGTAGGAATACATGAAAGATTAAATGTTTTAAAATTACACTGAATTTCATTTTAAAATAATGCAACTTGCCTAATCATTAATTCATTCTCCATTTTGCTCTCCTCTCATTCCCTAAGCCACACAGGAAAGTTTCCTCTATTTCAAAACCTAGAGAATCCATCCCTTTTTGTTCATGTAATATTTTATTCTAATAACTTTATGAAACAATACAATATTATCTCTTTTTGAGTTTTGCATTATAACTCATAAATAAAGAAGAAATGGAGGCGAAGAAGTTTTATTTTCTGTGGTGGTGCTTATGGTGTGCATGGGATGACAAAGTCAAGAGATACCATCTGTGTACTATGATGATAGAAAGAAACATGGGTGTCTGGTCAGCAAAGCAGGGTTGGGGCAGCAGTAGGATTCTTCAATACATGCTTCAAAAATGAAAGGTTGTTGGACAAGAAGTGAAGAGAACAGGGAAACACATTCATGGGACCTACAAAACAGCCATCCTTTTATATTTAGAACAATATAAATATAAATATATTTCTGAAGTGTGACAGAGGTGGGAATGGGGTAGGTGCCTAAGGAGCTTGGGAAATAGGAATATTTTACAAAGGTTCTGATGTAGCCATGCATGAAGCAGGAGCTGAGGACAATGGAGGATGTTGACCCATGAGAGCCTGGGAGGCACTTATAGCATTCAGTTAAAGGTGCTTCATCAGCCATAAGGTATTTGTAGATAGAAGTCAAGTGCAGAAAACTTGAAATGTGTATCTACTGGCTTGGCTTTACTTTCTTGTCATGCTTCATAAAGCACGAGTATTCTTTAAGCTTTAAAAGACATCAGTGTCTTGCATTGACTCAGAAAGCAGTGAGGGTCCTTTGTCTTGATAAGAGTGTTCCAGACAAAAAATCTTGTGTTTATTACAGCAGAGGTTAATTTTTCTTTTATTGTGATAGAATCTCAAAAATACCAATTCATGTGTGTATAAACTATGGGCTTTTGTCTGTAATTTAAAGAGAAACTTCAACATATTCAATTCATTCAAATTGGTACAGAGTAGATATTTATTTTGGAGGTCTTATTAGAAATACAACCCACAATTTCCCTTTAAAATATGGAAAACATCCTGAAAAGTGTCTTATTCCTAGCACTTATGGAACATTTTTAGCCTGAGGAAGAGGATAAAGCTCTTTCCTTCTCCTGCAATGTGGGCAGGAGTCCAAGAGCACTAGTGGTATAGATAACTCAGGCATTTGAAGCAGGCAATTGAATTATCCCTGAATAAGTCTTCTAACACTAATCAGCCCTGGATAGACAGAAAATCAAACAGCTCAGTGCTAGAGGGGTAAACATGAGGATTTGTATCCAACGAGGGCACTTTACTGTGATAATACTTTATCCGGAATGAGTTCTTAGCAATCCCTGTGCCCTCCTTCCTCCCCTTATCTCCTGGTTCTAGCTAAATTCAGAAAGCATCATCAAAAGGTGAGCTATGTAAAAGGCCTGGAATTACATGTTATGAGGTTATAGCAACTTTTATCCCATGAATTTAGAAGGATTAGCTGTAGTAAGAACACACTGAAAATGTGATAAGGCTTTTATACAAAGAAGCTGATAATCTGCTATGAGTGCACTTTTAGGAAAAGCTTTGTAATTCACACAGCATTTGTGTATTATTAATTGAATTGCTAGGTAAAGAATATTTATACAACAAATACATACTTACACTAGGGAGGGATAAAATATGAATTTTCTGTTTTTGTTCCTATATTAGGAATTATATTTGAATTGTGAATAAGAGATAAGGATTCATTATGAAAGATTAAAATGTATGCAGTTGGAATTATAAAACCCACAGAGATATCAACTTGCAGATGAAATGCAAACTATTATGTATATGGAGGGCAAATTTTATGCCTTTTTAAAAAAAAGCTGTTATTTGCCAGTGAGAAAATAGCCATGGTACTCCACGTAAGAATTAATAGTGGCTTCCTCCTTTTCTCTGGTATTCATTCCATAGAAGGGTTACTTCTGGTCACATATCCATATAATTAGTTAGGATTAAGTTATCACACACAGATGCAAGTTCTGAAAGACAAGATTAATAATTATTTTTTCCACTGGAATGAAATGCTTTTTTCTTCTTTTTATTAATTATTTATTTATACCCCAAATGTCTCTCTTCCCAGTCTCCTTTCCGCAAGCTGCTACCCCATCCACCTTCCCCTTTGCCTCTAAGAGTGTGCTCCCCAATCTAACCACCTACTCCCACCTTTCCTACCCACTTCCACCTCACTCCTCTAAGATCCCACTTCTCTGGGGCAACAAGCCTCCCCAGGCCCATGCACCTCCACTCCAATTGACACCCTCTGCTCATATGTAGCTGGAGCCATGAACAGACTCATGTATATTCTTTGATTGGTGGTTTAGTCCCTGAGAACTCTGAGGGGCCCTGTTAGTTGATATTGTTGTTTTTCCTATGGGATTGCAATTCCCTTCAGCTCCTTCAGTCCTTCCCCTAACTCTTCCATTGGGGTCCCCAGGCTCAGCCCAATCGTTGCCTGTGAGTATCTGCATCTGTCTTACAGCCTCTTAGAGGATAGCTATACCTGACTCCTGTCTGCAGGCACTTCTTGGCATCAACAATGGTGTTGAGGTTTGATGTCTGCAGATAGGATGGATCCCAATGTAGGACAGTCACTGGATGGCCTTTCTTTCAGTCTCTGCTTCATCCCCCACCCCTCCACATGTCTTTTAGACAGGAGCAATTCTGGGTTAAATATTTTGAGATGGGTGTATGGCCCCATCCTCAACTGGGGACCATGACTATCTACTGGAGGTGGTCTCTATTTCCCCTCTGTCGGATATTTCAGTTAGTATCACCCCCATACTCTGCATAATGGAACATACATGTACTATCAAAGGGAGAGGCTGATGCAGGGGGAACCCAAGTTCCAAGCTCAGTTACAAGTGAGATCCCATCTCAAAACAAAACAGCCACAACAAATAGCCTTCTCATCTGATAATTGCTCAAGCTAATATTACTTCATATTTCCCCCACCAGGCTTCAAATTTAGAATCTAATAAGAGGAAAAATATGGATTTAGAGGAACTAAGCTGTTTGACCCAAAGGGCTCTTCCTCTGAAAGGAGCACAGAGAGAATCAAACACCACTATTGAGAGTGTATTAAATTTTTTCCATTTGTTTTATATATTTTTTTTCTTATCCGATCCTCACTAAATCCCGTTGAAAAGAACTTCTTGTGTACATATTATACAAAATGCAACATGGGGTCATGTCAGTGAAATAACATGATCAAATTCAGTCACTGAGTGAAAGGTTTGAAACATAAGTTACAGTTTACCATCCCTAGACAAAATGCGGAGCTAAAGTATTTTCTGGAAATTCTGACTAGGCCATTTTTTGTCTCCCCATACCCCTGCTCCCCGCCCCACATTCTATGGCTGCTTATTCACTGGTGATTGCTTCCTTTGCTGTGCAGAAACTTTTAGATTTCATATAATTCCATTTGTCTATTCTGGGAATCCTTGCTTGTGTTATTAGAAGCCTGTGCAGAAATCTCTGTCTATGCCTATATGTCTAAGTGTTTTTATTACATTTTTGTAGCAATTTCAAAGTTCTGTATCTTAGAGTAAGATTAATTTTAAGGTGGTTTTTGTCTGGGATGGGAGATATGAATGTACTTTTATTCTCCTAGTTTCCCCACCACCATTTATTAAAAGGGCTGCCTTTCTTTCTTTCTTTCTTTCTTTCTTTCTTTCTTTCTTTCTTTCTTTCTTTCTTTCTTTCTTTCTTCCTTCCTTCCTTCCTTCCTTCCTTCTTTCCTTCCTTCTTTCCTTCCTTCCTTCCTTCCTTCCTTCCTTCCTTCCTTCCTTCCTTCCTTCCTTTCTTTCTTTCTTTCTTTCTTTCTTTCTCTCTCTCTCTCTCTCTCTCTCTCTCTTTCTTCCTTCCTTCCTTCCTTCCTTCATTTCTTTCTCTTTCTTTCTTTCTTTCTTTCTTTCTTTCTTTCTTTCTTTCTTTCTTTCTTTCTTTCTTTCTTTCTTTCTTGAAAACCACCAAGTATTTTTGACAGCTATCTCAAAATATGTTTCAGAAAATAAATTGAAATTTTAGCCATAGAAGAGAGCTTTAAAATGTATGCTTTTCCTCATTCCTATTAATTCTTTACTCTTTATAAATGTTTGAATTTGTTTTAATCATGTGTGGGTTTGCAGGTGCATGTGAGGGTAAGTGCCTACAGAGGCCAGAGGCACCCAATCCAATAAAACTGTGTTACACGTGGTTGTGAGCTGCCTAATATCAGTGCTAGAAATGGAGCTCAGATTTCTGCCAGAACAGTATGGGTGACTAACTACTGAGTCACTTCTCCAGCCCCATACCATATTAACCTTTTAAAAGAGAGTCTATAAAATTAGCTGGAGCCATTTAACTCTTACCATCTTTTCTTTGGGGATGTTATATCTTTGATAGCATTGACCGTGTGTCTTGGGTAATGGCTTTCTTCTTTTAGTGAGTCTATGTGTATGGATGCTTAACTGTATGTGACAAAGGAAGGAGGAGGAAGAAAATGAAATCTTGACCAGTTGATATTTTAGCCTAAAATTATTGAGAAAGAAATTAGTATGGAAACAGTCCTTATTCAGCAATGAGAGTAAGTTGTGAAGAAATACACAAGTTCTTAACCCTTGTGAAGTCAGTCACTCATTGGTGACATGTTCATTTCACAGACAACCCAGCACAAGGAAGTGTCTGCTGTCTAAATACCAGGTATTTCCTTCCTCACCCTGCCTTGGATTTTGTCTCATTGTAAGCTTCCTTGTCCTCTGTCTTGCTAGTTGCTTTTAAGGAATCACTTCTAGTTAGTCTTCTGTCAAACACTAACCTAAGGTATTTTTATGTCATATCTAGGTTATATTGGGTTATGAGGAACTGTATGATCCCTTCAGAACTGAAGACATGGAAGGGGGGCTGCTTTGGTTCAATGGGGCTGTGGCATTCAAATGCATCTGTGGGTGGAATGTAGAGTAGAATCCAGCTGTTTGCCCCACCCCCAATCCCACCATTACTAGCATCTCCATGGAATGTAGTCTCTCTTGGAAACATTTGAATACCTCTAGATGAATGCTATTTTTCTCACTTAAATAAGAAATTAAAAAATATGGTGAAATTTTCTTCACAAAATACTGTGTTAATTGTCTAATATTTATCATATTTAATAATATTGCTACACCTTTCATTCTTTCTATAAATATACTATTTCTAAGAATCTTTTTCTGAGGCAATACAATTTCCCAAAAGCTGCTCTAGCTTATGTACAATATACTTAATAACTAGTTTAATTGAACATTGAGAAGAATTCACTCAGTTACTCCTGATTTGATGAAGCAAGAGACTGTATAAATCCTAGCTGAGGTCAATGCTAGCTGAAGTTTTTTTTTTTTTCCTAGAGTGTGACTTTTCATATAATATACTTATTTAATGGACACACAACAGTAACTTATCTTGGAGTGTGACAGGCAAATTTTCTGGGAAAAAAATCAATTTCCCTCTTTCAATATTTCTTTTAACAGGGTTGAAAACCATATATCTTAACACAGAACATTCCCTAGGTCCTCTATTAACATGCAAAGCTGTTTCTTAACAGCTCTCTCTCATTTTTAAAATGACATCGAGAGTGTAGAGTCACTTGTTCTTAATTTTTAAACCTACTGATTTCATTGTGCCTGACACAAAGCAGAACATCTCTGCCATAATTACTGTATAACAGTTATTTTTCTCAAAGTAGTAATTTTCCTAAAATTAGCTGGACAGCCTCAATTATGTAAATTGAATCCTGAGACTTTAATGAGAGTATTTGTGGGAACACCATAGAATTTTATCGGGGAGATATTGGGGAGGAAAAAAAAATCTCTAAATTATTTTGGTTTTACTTTAAATGAGGCCAGAGGAAAGAGACCCACTATTGGTCACCATTGTCCTTTGGAGAAACTGTTTGGATTGATCCTCCTGGGATCTACAACCCTATAGGTGGAACAACATTATGAACTAACCAGTACCCCAGAGCTCTTGACTCTAGCTGCATATGTATCAAAAGATGGCCTAGTCAGCCATCACTGGAAAGAGAGGCCCATTAGACAGGCAAACTTTATATGCCCCAGTACAGGGGAACGCCAGGGCCAAAAAGTGGGAGTGGGTGGGTAGTGGAGTGGGGGGGGGGTATGGGGAACTTTTGAGATAGCATTGGAAATGTAAATGAGGAAAATACCTAATTAAAAAAAAAAGACAAAAAAGAAAAGAAAAGAAAATTCACCCAAAGTAACTTTTAGAATGTGCCAGGTGAAACACATATGCACACGCGCAGTGCACCCCTAAGGACTCCACAAAGATGTCAGTGATGCTAGACTGCAGCTTCACTTTGTCTCCTCTTACTAGGGTGTTCTCTTCTTCCTCACTGTAACCTGGCTCCACTTATCTACTATTCTGCAGATGACTACTCTAGACTTAGTGGTTTCAACGATAATTTCATTTGTCATTATTTCTCTCATTTCTTTTGTCATTATTTCTATCTTCATGGATCTGTGAGTTGAATAGACTGATCTTTGCTCTGGATCACATATGTGGGTAGAACTCCTTGGAGGTTCAACTGAGCCAGATGTCATGGCTTCTTTACACCTATCAACTTGCTTTCCAAGTTGTCTCTGTATCCATCACAGTAGCTAGGACTTCTCTGTGTCTCATCAAGATACCAAGAAGAAAAAAAGCAGGAAACTGTCACATCCTTCAAGAATTAAGTTCAGGCTACCAGGACAACACTTTGGTACTCAACTGTTGACAGCATGTGAAGTTCAGGCTGGATTTCACCTCTCAGTGGAGGAGGATGGTCAAGAACCTTGAATTTGTTATTCCTCTCACTGAACCCTTAGTCTCTGAGTTTTGTTTGCTTGTTTTCTGCTATTTTCTTGTCTAGTTTCCTTCTTCCATTGTTGGTTACTCTGTTCCTCACTACAGGGTCAACTCATTAAATTCACCTTCTTTTCTGTTTATTCCATTACATATTCTGAATGAATAGAAAAATTTTAATTGATCCTTTCTCATTGACACATAACTCTTCTCAATCTTTACATTTTCTTCATAGGAAACTCCTTCTTTATGTAAGTGACCAAGACATCTTATCACTTCCTGGTCTCTTTCTACTCTATTTTTCCAGTCTCCAAAGCTGTGACTTTTCTCCTTTTCTCTGGTTGTGACTATAGTTTTCATGGGTGTGCTTTATTGTAGTATCTATAATATATGGCTTACCTATATCTACTAAAAAGGACATGCCTAGTCTATAATATTAATGACAAAATCACCAACTTATATTAATAGAGAGCTTATGTGTGCCAGAGTTACAATAAATATTACATGTTATCTCACTTCAATGCTCAACATGTACAGTAGATATCATTGGTTCATTTTACAGATTAAGAAAATAATATAAAATACCTAGGCGTGATTCTAATTAAGGAAGTGAAAGATCTCTATGATAAGAACTTCAAGTCTCTGAAAAAAGAAATTAAAGAAGATCTCAGAAGATGGAAAGATCTCCCATGCTCATGGATCGGCAGGATCAATATAGTAAAAATGGCTATCTTGCCAAAAGCAATCTACAGATTCAATGCAATCCCCATCAAAATTCCAACTCAATTCTTCAACGAATTAGAAAGGGCAATCGGCAGATTCATCTGGAATAACAAAAAAACTAGGATAGCAAAAACTCTTCTCAAGGATAAAAGAAACTCTGGTGGAATCACCATGCCCGACCTAAAGATGTACTACAGAGCAATTGTGATAAAAACTGCATGGTACTGGTATAGTGACAGACAAGTAGACCAATGGAACAGAATTGAAGACCCAGAGATGAACCCACACACCTATGGTCACTTGATCTTTGACAAGGGAGCTAAAACCATCCAGTGGAAAAAAGACAGCATTTTCAACAAATGGTGCTGGCACAACTGGCTGTTATCATGTAGAAGATTTCGAATTGATCCATTCCTATCTCCTTGTACTAAGGTCAAATCTAAGTGGATTATGGATCTCCACATAAAACCAGAGACACTGAAACTTATAGAGGAGAAAGTAGGGAAAAGCCTCAAAGATATGGGTACAGGGGAAAAATTCCTGAATAGAACAGCATTGGCTTGTGCTGTAAGATCGAGAATCGATAAATGGGACCTCATAAAATTGCAAAGCTTCTGCAAGGCAAAAGACAGTGTCAATAAGACAAAAAGACCACCAACAGATTGGGAAAGGATCTTTACCTATCCCAAATCGGACAGGGGACTAATATCCAATATATATAAAGAACTCAAGAAGGTAGACTCCATAAAATCAAATAACCCCATTAAAAAATGGGGCTCAGAACTGAACAAAGATTTCTCACCCGAGGAATAACGAATGGCAGAGAAGCACCTGAAAAAATGTTCAACATCTTTAATCATCAGGGAAATGCAAATCAAAACAACCCTGAGATTCTACCTCACACCAGTCAGAATGGCTAAGATGAAAAATTCAGGTGACAGCAGATGCTGGCGAACATGTGGAGAAAGAGGAACACTCCTCCATTGTTGGTGGGATTGCAAGCTTGTACAACCACTCTGGAAATCAGTCTGGTGGTTCCTCAGAAAATTGGACATAGTACTACCGGAAGATCCAGCAATACCTCTTCTGGGCATATATCCAGAAGATGTCCCAACCGATAAGAAGGACACATGCTTCACTATGTTCATAGCAGCATTATTTATAATAGCCAGAAGCTGGAAAGAACCCAGATGCCCCTCAACAGAGGAATGGATACAAAAAATGTGGTACATTTACACAATGGAGTACTACTCAGCTATTAAAAAGAATGAATTTATGAAATTCCTAGGCAAATGGATGAACCTGGAGGGCATCATCCTGAGTGAGGTAACCCAATCAAAAAGGAACTCTCACAATATGTACTCACTGATAAGTGGATATTAGCCCAGAAACTTAGGATACCCAAGATATAAGATATAATTTGCTAAAAACATTAAACCCAAGAGAACGAAGACCAAAGTGTGGACACTTTGCCCCTTCTTAGAATAGGAAACAAAACACCCATGGAAGGAGTTACAGAGACAAAATTTGGAAGTGTGACGAAAGGATGGACTATCTAGTGATTGCCATATCCAGAGATCCATCCCATGATCAGCTTCCAAACGCTGACAGCATTGCATACACTAGCAAGATTTTGCTGAAAGGACCCAGATATAGCTGTCTCTTGTGAGACTATGCCAGGGCCTAGCAAACACAGAAGTGGATGCTCACAGTCAGCTATTGGATGGATAACAGGGCCCCCAATGGAGGAACTAGAGAAAGCACCCAAGGAACTAAAGGGAACTGCAACCCTATAGGTGGAACAACAATATGAACTAAGCAGTACCCCGGAGCTCTTGTCTCTAGCTGCATATGTATCAAAAGATGGCCTAGTCGGCCATCACTGCAAAGAGAGGCCCATTGGACTTGCAAAGTTTATATGCCCCAGTACAGGGGAATGCCAGGGCCAAAAAGGGGGAGTGGGTGGGTAGGGGAGTGGGGGGGGTATGGGGGACTTTTAGTATAGCATTGGAAATGTAAATGAGCTAAATACCTAATAAAAATGGGAAAAAAAAGAAAATTGGACTAATCAAATAAAATACCTGTATATGTCTTAAAAAAAAAAAGAAAACAAAACATGGGGAGGTCAACGTGAATATTTTGAGTGTTTTTATGTAAGGACAAACTATTTGCATAGCAGTTATAACTGAGTTTTTGGCAGTCATGAGTGAAATCCTCACTTCTTCAGAAGCATCGCTGTGGTTTCTCTTATTTTTTTTTTTTTCAGTCTAGAGAGATGTAATTATTTTACTGTGGTTTTGATTTCTATTTTCTGTTGTGGTTATATTCTATTTTAATCATTCCATTCATTGCTGCTACCAAAAGCCTGACAAGAAAACAAATTCACGGAAGGAAAATTTTAGTTAAGTTTGCAGTTCAAGGGAAGGCCCAGCATGGTAGAGAAGTCATGATGATTTTGAGGGAGATATCACATGTTTTTCATCCCACGGGGAACAGATTGCTGTGGATGTTCATGTTCAGCTGGGTCTCTTCTTTTTACTCAGTCTAGAAAATCAGCCCATGGAATGGTGCCTTACATATTTAGGGTAGGTCTTTCCATGTCAATTAACTTCATACAGAAAGTCCTTCAGAGATGTGCTCAGATATATATCTCCAAGATGTCTCTAGACTCTGGCAAGTTAACAACATAAACCACAGACATAGATTTTATATAATATGTTGATCATGATCATTTAGTCATACATAAATATGAAAGGCTAAGATAGAAAACTGAAGTGACAGAACATGCTGGCAAGGATGTGGAGAAAGAGGAACACTTCTCCATTGCTGGTGGGATTGCCAACTTGTGTAATAACTCAGGAAATCAATCTGGCAGTTCCTCAGAAAATCGGAGATAATTCTACCTGAAGACTTAGCTGTACCTGGGCATATACCCAAAAGGTGCTCCACCATACCATAAGGACACATGTTCTACTATGTTCACAGCAGCCTTATTTGTGATAGCCAGAAGCTGGAAAAAACACAGATGTCCCTCAACAGAAGAATACAGAAAGTGTTGGTTCATTTACACAATGGATTGCTATTCAACTCTTAAAAATGAGGACTTCATGAATTTTGCAGGCAAATGGGTGGAACTAGAAAATATCATCCTATGTGAGGTAACCCAGGCCCAAAGCACATACATGGTATGTACTCACTGATAAGTAGATATTAGCCAAAAATTTCAAAATACCCATGATAGAATGCACAGACTGAAGGAACCTCAACAAGCAGGAAGACCCAAGTATGGATACTCCAATCCCACTTAGAAGGGGGAACAAAATAATCATGGGAGGCAGAAGGAGAGAGGAACCTGGGTGGGAGAGGGGAGGCATAGGGGAAGTGGGGCGTAGCATCAGGTATGGGGGAGAGACAGGAGAGAAGCCCAGGGGGCCAGGATAATGAAGGGAATATGCAGCAGTTTGGGAGGGGGGCGGGGAGAACCTCTAGAAAGTCCCAGAGACCTGGGATGTGAGAAGTTCCCAGGGCTCAATGGGGATAACCTTAGCCCAAACACCCAACATTGGGGAGTGGAACCTGAAGAGACCACCTCCAGTAGATAGATAGACACGGAGGTTTCCAGTTGAGGCATAGGGTCACCCACCCATCTTCAAAAATTTTGACCCAGAATTGTTCCTGTCTAAAGGAAATGCAGGAACAAAAAAATGGAGCAGATACTGAAGGAAAGGCCATCCAGTGACATGGGCCATCCAAAGCTCAACTTGGGATCCATCCCATGTGCAGACACCAAACCCTGATGCTATCAGTGATGCCATGTTGTGCTTGCAGACAGGAGTATAGCTTGGCTGTCCTCTGAGAGGCTCTACCGGCAGCTGACTGAAACTGATGCAGGTAATTACATCCAACCATCGGATTGAGGTCAGAGACCTCTATGGAAGAGGTAAGAGAAGCACTAAAGGGGCTGAAGGGGGTGGCAACTACATAGGGAGACCAACAGTCTCAACGAACCTGGACCCATCAGAGTTCCCAGAAATTAAGACACCAATCAAAGGGCATGTAAGGTCTGGTCTGTGGCCTCTAGTCCCTGTAGCAGAGGACTGCCTTTTGTGGCTTCAGGGGAGAGAGGATGAACTTAATCCTGTAGAAACTTGATACCTCAAGGATGAGGGGTGCTGGCAGGGGTGAGTTAGAGAAGGTTGGATGGATGAGGGAGCACCTTCTCAAAAGCAAAGGGGAGGGGAGGTGGGGTGAAAAACTCCTAGAGAGGGAACCAGGAAGGGGGGCAACATTTGGAAGGTAAACAAATATAACCATTTAATAAAAAAAGAAAAATGCATATGAATCTTTTCCCTTTCTTGTAACAAAACCAATTTTATTAATTTATTGGTGTTTTTATACATCGTTAGTAATTTCTTTATTGATGTACATATTTGTGGTAGCAATATTATTCTTCAGAATGTGGCTTATGTTTTCAGTGGCATTTTGGTGAAAAGTGTTTTGTATGGGTCTTAGATAATTCTGAAGACTTTCGGTGTGTAATTTGGTGTCTATTATTAGATCACCGACTCTTTTGTTTGTCTGTAGATATATGCCAAAGTGACTGCTATTTTGTGTATATTTCCAAGATTTTGGATAAAATTTTATATAGTTTGTTTTATTTTAAGCTGACAAATCTGAGATGATTCACTACACAGTATTATATCACAAACTAGCATGTACTTTTTGGATTGATTTCTGAATCAACATAAAAGTAAGACAGGAAATAATGGAAAACCAGAATCCTAGGTTAGTCTCAAGAGTGGCTTTTTGTTGTTGTTTGTTAATTTTTTATTTAAGTTGGAGAACTGAAGCAGAGGACATGGAGGCGAGGTACTGAATACTGGCTTGTTTTCAAGGCTTGCTTAGTTCACTATTTTGTGTGTGTGTGCATCTAGGACCACCAGTCTAGGGTTGCCCTGTCCCTTGACAACAATCACTAGTCAAGAAAATGCACTACAGGCTTGCCTACATGCAAAACTGGTAGGGGAATTTTTATAAATTGAGGATCTCTCTTCCCAAATGAACCTAGTTTGTATCAAGTTGACATAAATCTAACCAGCACAGCTATCAAAGCCAGAAACACAATTAAAAGTACAAGTAATATAAGATCTATTAAGACATGAGCATTTGTGCATGTGTGCCTGCATACATGTGTGCCTGTGTGTGTTTATATGTGTGTGCATATGTGTGTGTGTGTTATGAATACATATATGCAGAAGTGAGAGGACACTGCATATCCACTAAGTCAGTTTTCAACTAGGCTCACTCATTAATAAGTCTTAGCAATCCTCCTATCTCTATTTCTCACCTATGGGGTTATAGACACATCCAGGTTGTACATGGCTATGGAAAGTCTTCATGGTTTTGTAGCAAGCACACTTACTTACTGATCTAGCCCTCACATCTCAAATTTTTATTTTTCCATCTCTAAACAAATTTGCCGACACACTGAAAACTTCAAGTTCAGTTTCTATGATCCTCCATGGTCTACTTCCGGCTCATCCTTGTTCTGTGCTGCTATGCATAAATGTATTCTTAACTAAGGACACGCAAGTGATTTGTTCATGTTTGTTTTCATCACCAAGACTGCAATGTTTGGAGGGGTAAACATTGCAGCCTGTGTCTCATTTACAGAACTAACTCTTAGTAAGTACTTTCTAAAACTTCAGAATGTTTAGTATGTGACCATTTATTATAACAGACTGTCTCTGACCTCCCAGCTCTAAAAGTAATGACACAGAGTCTTACATTTATTTATGAAAGCTTGGCCTTAGCTTAGGCTTGTTCCTATCTAGGTCTTATACTTAAATTGGCCCATTTCTACTAATCTACATTCTGCCATGTGGCTCATAACCTCCTGAGTACTAGCACTTACTTCTTTTCTGCGACTGTCTGGCAAATATTCTACATCTGACTCTTTCCCAGAGTTCCTAACTTTGACTGCAAATCCTCTTTATCCTTTATAGCTTTACTACAGGCCATTCAGATTGGTTATTAAACCAATCATAAGGTGATGGAGAAGATGTGTACAAAATACTGGTGATGCTTAAAACCTATACACTGTACACAAGAGAGTGTCCCAAAACATTTATAGCCATACAGATCATCAAATTCAAACTAGAATTATTCTGTCTTCTTTAAGAGTGGAATTTTATTATTTAGAGTATCAAAGAAAATGACACAGCCTTCAACTGGAATGGGTTAGTAAACCTTTTGGCTCTGAGTTTGTGGATGATTAGATAACACTGGCATCTATGTATGGGGGGTCCTAACCAGCCTTGGGATGTAGATGTTAAATGGAAAAGTGTGAAGCAGCTCACAGAGTACACTAGAAGATCATTTCAGTACACTTATTAAAATGGATAACTCGTATGGAGACACTGCATACCTTGTCTTCACTGAACAATATTTGAGAAATAAAAAACACAGATCATCAATCATGTGATCACTGTGATGACTCTGGGTAGATAACTTAGAAGTAAGAGTGTAAATTTATTACTATTTCTTCTACATGGATAAGAAACAAGTCACTGTGGGAATTGTTGGAGAAAGGAATGTGTGAAAGTGTGTTATTACAGTAGATTACAGTAAGTAGGCTATAATTTCTTGAGAAATCAACCCAAAAATATTTCAGCCAAGCTTATTGGAATTAAAATGAAAACTTAATGATAGTAAACCCAACGAAGACCACTGTCACAGATAACCCTGCAGCAAAGAGGATTCATGTAGTGAAATGACATTTTTTTTAGTCCTCAAGACAAATAAATATAATATTTACATAATAAATATAGTATTACATAGACATTTCAAAGTGTATCAGAACCACCAGTAGATATTGAAAATGTTAAGAAGTAATGGGTGTTTCTAAATTTTACAAAGCTTACTTTTTAAAGCACAGTACTTTCATAAAATAATTCTTTATTTACTCAGTAATTAATAAGTTGTTAGAAGTGTCAGACACAGGAGATTTCCTGAAAATGTGAGTGAATAAGATGTATCATATAGCCCATAATACCAAAACAGTCTTTTTTTAAAAAATAATTTATTAGATATTTTCTTCATTTACATTTCAAATGCTACTCCAAAAGTCCCCTATACCCTCCTCCCCACCCTGTTCCCCTACCCACTCACTCCCACTTCTTGGCCCTGGTGTTCCCCTGTACTGGGGCATATAAAATTTGCAAGACCAAGGGGCCTCTCTTCCCAATGATGGCCGATGAAGCCATCTTCTGCTACATATGCAGCTAGAGACACGAGCTCTGGGGGGTACTGGTTAGTTCATATTGTTATTCCACCTATAAGGTTACAGACCCCTTCAGCTCCTTGGGTGTTTTCTCTAGCTCCTCCACTGGGGGCCCTGTGTTCCATCCTATAGATGACTGTGAGCATCCACTTCTGTATTTGCCAGGCACTGGCATAGCCTCACAGGAGACAGCTATATCAGGGTCCTCTCAGCAAAATCTTGCTGGCGTATGCAATACTGTCTGCGTTTGGAAAGAGGAACACTCCTCCATTGTTGGTGGGATTGCAAGCTTGTACAACCACTCTGGAAATCAGTCTGGCTGTTCCTCAGAAAACTGGACATAGTATTACCAGAAGATCCAGCAATGCCTCTCCTGGGCATATACCCAGAAGATGCTCCAACTGGTAATAAGGACACATGCTCCACTCTGTTCATAGCAGCATTATTTATAGTATCCAGAAGCTGGAAAGAACCCAGATGTCCCTCAACAGAGGAATGGATACAGAAAATGTGGTACATTTACACGATGGAAGTACTACTCAGCTATTAAAAACAATGAATTTATGAAATCCTTAGGCAAATGGATATATCTGGAGGATACCATCCTGAGTGAGGTAACTCAATCACAAAATAAGTCACTTGATATGCACTCAATGATAAGTGGATATTATCCCAGAAACCTAGAATACCCAACATACAATTTCCAAAACACAAGAAAATCAAGAAGAAGGAAGACCAATGCATGGATACTTCATTCCTCCTTAGAATAGGGAATAAAATACCCATGGAAGGAGTTGCAGAGACAAAGTTTGGAGCTAAGACGAAAGGATGTATCATCCAGAGACTGACCCACCCAGGGGTCCATCCCATAATCAGCCACCAAAAAACAGTCTTTAAAATGATGATATTATAGGAAGTTAAGAAAGTGTGTACCTGATGCTTTAAAGCATCCTCAAGTTGCCTAATAGGGGTTCAAATTATTTCCAGGGAAAACAGCTTTAACATTCCCGAGAGAATTCAGAAATAATTCTTCATTTGAGATTTGAATATGTTCTTGACACCAGTTGCAGTTATATCTTCAGAAAAAGTTTTTCACAGTGGGTTAGAAATCACAGCCCTCTGACATATACATTCTCATATGCACATATGACACAAATGCATACCAAATGTGGCTTGCTCATTCATCTACGAGTTGTTCTAGGCTTCAGTTCACACTGCTACCAGTGTCCTCTACAATGTGAGGAGAACTATTTTCTTCTTAGATCCAGCTCCTTCATGTGGTATTCCTTAGCAGAGCACTTGGGCTGCAGGGAATCAGTGATCCAGGAATACACCATTTGCTGGGATGGGAGGAGATTCAGGGAAAGATGTAGAGAAGGATTTGATAATGACAGTCACATCTGTGCCTATCACACTTAGCTTGAACTTGATGTTCAAACCTTGGTGCTGAATCTGGCAGATTTTAACAGGATTTTAAATTCCCCACAGCAGTTTGTCTCAAGGGAATATATCTCTGACAATTGCCCTATTGGGAATATACTTGAAGGCAGTCACTCCTTTTTTAGTGTCTTAGGCTACTTTTGCATCAGGGGTATAACTAGACCCGGAAGTGTTGTTAGGTGTCTTGATATAAAGAAGGTTTTTGGGAGAAACTGTTCTATAACTCTATGGTTGCTCACAAATGACTGTTGCAGGTAAATTATATACAATTATACTAATTACTAAAAACATTAATGAGATCACAGTATATGTATATATATATATATATATATATATATATATATATATATGTATGTATGTATGCATATATCAAAAATATTTTATTTGTATGAGTGTTTTGCCTGCCTGTCTGTGTACCATGTTCTTACAGTGCTTGTGAAGGCAAGAAGATGGCACTGGATCCCCTATGCCCTGAGTTTCAGGTAATTGTTAGCCACTGTGTGGGTGCTGGGAATCAAACCTAGGTTCTCTAGAAGACAAACAATTTTCTCTTAACCTTTAAGCCATGTATTTAGCCCTAAGCATATTTTGTAGATGGAGATGTCACACATTAGTATCTAAATATATGTCTGATAAATTCCAAAATAAAAGATAAATGTCTTAAAATGGACAAAAGCTGAGATTTCTAGGAAACAAATGATACCATCATGGCAAAGTTTTAGGAGCTTTTAGAACCTTTGTGGTTCACTTTTCTAATTGAAAGGATACTCAGTTTCAGTTACACGTTAGTGGTGATTTAGAAGAACCGTTTTTTCATTGAAGCTCATCTTCTGTTGAATTCTATTGTGGACTTCCTTCAGTGACATGTATTTATTCAAGTTTCCTGTGCCATCTTTTTCTAATAGGTGGAATTTGAATCCATATATAAGGTTTGTGTGCCTGCAATCCCAGAATGCCAAAGGCTGAAGTAGAGGAGACAATGCATCAGTGGAAACTGATTCTTAGACTCTCAAGTGGCTTTGGCATGGAATATCAGCATGAAAGACGTGGATCATGAAAAAAATAAAAAAGGTTTTCCCTATAGTAAAGAAGATAATTGGAGCGGCATGAACTGAAATGCCTGGCCACTCTGAGATGATCAAGCCACAAGAGAGTAGGAATTGTGTGAACAATGGCCCATGATTAGCTAACATCAATGGACAATTTTGCAGGAAAAATAGTAGCATCAAATATTGATGCTGAGCTGGATCTGGAGGTGGAGACTTCTAATCTTTACTACTTCTGAGGATAAGGCAGAAGAACCATGATTTCAAGCCCAACCTAGGATGCAGATTAAGTTATATGTCACTGTGTATAGGTAATTGAAACTCTGTCTTAGAATAAAGTCTATCCCAGAGTATATAGCAAATACTGTGCACACTGTGGTCATACAGCAACACTTAATTTTAGAACACACACACACACACACACACACACACACACACACACACGGTTCTACACAGGTAGAAATAGCCTAAGGTAGAAAATTCACAAAGGATGGTGAACAAGATTTTAAAGTTTTAGTTCCAGCTTCAATTCTGCTACTAAGCGTTTAGGCTACTTTAGGCAATGAGACTTATCCTCAGGTCTCAGATCTCATCAGGAAAATAAGGAAGTTGGACCAGCTGATCTCTGAGGAACTATTTTGATTTCACTTTCTATAGTATTCTTAGAATCTTTTCTTTTACTTGGTTCCATATCACCCATATTTATTCCTGTATGATATTAAACAGGAACAGAAAAATGTCATATCATTTGCAGAGCTATTTCCCCAGGATATACTTCACTGCGGAATTTACCTTTCTTTCTCCTCCAGGAATAGGAACATTACCTGAAACAAATGTTCTTTGCCTTGAATGAAGATATTTGTCAGCTGAAGTAGACTTTGCACAAACTTGAGAGAAAAGCAGGTTGTGTTGAATAAGCTGTTTCCTGGGCTGCCTGAGAGCTCTGCATCTCCTTCACTGGTTGCTTTTTTATTATTTTGAATTTCAAAAGAATGTTTTTATCACAGCCTGCCTTCTCTTGTGGAGAATTCTTCAGTGAAACTATAAATAATAGGGATAATTATAATACTAAGGGAGTGGAATGGAAATGAACCAAACAAAAATTATCACACCACACTGCCTTTCCTCTCGCTTTAATCAAGACTGAAGAAATAGTCCCAGGGAAGCTCAAGTGCTTATGGTCCAAGCTGAAGCTTTCCCAGTCGTAGGAAACTTCTCCCCAGTGTTCTAGCAGCAAAGATTTGGCATGCTCAAAACCCAGGGAGAATGAAGAAATCAGCCATGCAAAACTCAAATGTTGGTCAGTTTGCAGGATCTGGGGGCTCTTCTGAACATCAAAGACCATCAGTTTGAGAAGCTGTGTGAGAAGGTATGGGAAGGTTATAAGTGAGGGGACGTGGGAAAGATTGGAGGGAGGAAAAGAGAAGGAACGAATGTAATTATTTTTTATTAAACTATATGAAAATAAAAGTGAATTAAAATGAAGCATAAAATGGAAAGGCAACTAGAGACACAGAGATCTGTTTTAGTGTCTCTCAAAGAGAGATACTGAAACAGGGAAAGCAATCTGGATCTCCCACAAGATCTTATGACTTCTATATTAAACGTCAATTGTGTGACTTTAGATTTTCAATCACTGTGAGGTTTTAGTCTCTTCAATTACTTTGGCTAAATCCTTTCTAGGAAAGGTTGCTTTGAGTCTCATTATTCTCTCCTTTGTCCTGAGCCAGATGGTTTCTCCAGAAACTATGCAAAGTTCACAGAAAAGCTCTCTGATCCATTCTGCACATTGGAATTCTCTCTGAGTTGAAGCTGCTGTTATTTCTTACTTTCTACTTTCCTTTGGGTCTTTCAATAAGCCAACTGGAAGATAAATCCAGCTATGCAGTTCCTTGTAAACAGCAGAAATGTGTGGGACATTTATTGAAAAGGTAACTTCTGGTTTCTTGTCCTGGACATCTGGTCTCCAGATTGACTTGGAAGGAAGTGGTTACTCCTTCTCATCAATAAGGAAAAAACAAAACAAAACAAAACAAACAAACAAACAAACAAACAAACCAGCATAAACTGAAAAATCAACAATGCCAGGGAAAGATAGTTAACCCAAAAGGGAGATAGGCAAAAAATACTATGATTTATGGAATAGAAATCTCTCCTGGAAGCAGTTTTGGGGTAGAAACTCTAAATTCAAATTCAAAAATGTCTGTAGGCTCCATGCAGATATTTTGAGAGTTGAGAAGCTCAGATGGCTACAGTCATAGGGTATCGGCACTAGGAGATATACCAGGATTTAGCAGTAAATGTCAGAGGAGAATAAGTTTGTACATCTGAATAGAAGTCACATAGACTCACAGGGACAAATAGCCACACTGAAATATGTCAGAGCATTTCTCTTCTTAACCCAGACTACTCTCAAAAGAAGATGCTTTGTCAGAAAGCTCAAACTATTAGGGTATTATGAATGATGTAGAAGAAGGGAAATAATTTGCTATAGCCCCACTAACTATGCTGCCCCATGCAAGCGAGTCATGTTAGAAGGACGCAGAGGCACTAGGGAGTGAACAGGCAGAGTCCAGGCTCACCACCATGCTGTGTTTGAATCAAGGCACCAAGGGGGTTTTTCTTCACATATTTTCTTACCCTGTCACCAAAGTGCAATTGAACATATTTTTAAAGGCTAGTCTGCTAAACTCAACTTACAAAAATAGAACTGCTTTATTCTAATTAGCTAACAAATAAAAATATCACTCTACTGGCTTAAATAAACCACCCAAATATATGTCTGGTATCAAACTGCACACACACAAAACTCTATGTATGTAATCTGAGTGATCGTGAGTGAATCTCTAGTGCTTCAGAATGACCATTCTAGTACATAGACATAGAATTCCCAGAGGGATTTGGAGTTTTTCTCTAGTTTTCAATAAAAAAATTCTAAGGCATAACAAAATACCTATATAAGGGGAGAACATGCATTAGAACAAGAGTTAGACAACGCAGAAATTGTAGAATTATCAGATAAGGAATTTCAGACAATGATTCCTATTAAATTCTATGTGAAAAGTAAAACAAACAAACAAACAAAAAACATATGAGAAAAAGTGGAGAAACAATTTCCATAGAGGTGAGAATTATAAGAAATATTCAAAAGAGATGCTATCATACTGTTTGAAGTGCTAAGGGTAGGCACCTGTGGGGTTTCAGCCATGGATGGGTCAGCTGGATGACTCTTCCATGCAAGGCTCGAGGCACATCACAGAAGAGGAAGCAGAAGGAGTGTTAGAGCCGAGGAGGAAGTGGACAGTTGTGCAATGCTGTCCTCTGCATAGGACATGCTGAATGCATACAGGAACTTACATTAATTGTTACCTATAGAAGACCTGCACAGTATCAAACCAGTTAAAACTTGCCTAGCTGAGAGCAGCTATTGGCAGTTAATGACTGGAGTGGGGTGTTATTTATTTTTTTTTAGGAGTGTGGGTACTGGTCGGTTCCACGCAGCCTAGGGGATGATCCCACCCCATATGTGTATGAGTAGCACTAAGTAATTGTTCACACAAAATACAAGAGGGGAATGTGAACTTGAGAGGAAGACGTATGGAAGGAGTTGGATGAAAAGAATGAAGGGTAGATATGATTGAGATGAAGTGTATATATGTAAAATCCTCAAAGAATACAAAGAGGAAGTATATTATTTAAAACTCTAACAAAAGTTCCTTGATGGCCTTATTAGTAGATTTGATGGGACCGGGGAAGGAAGATGACTCAACTTACATGTTTCAAACGAAAAGGCAAAGAGAAAAGTAGTTAAAGGAAAGGAAACAGATCAGTATATCCAAGGATGCAGGAACAACTACAAACTGGGTGGCATGAGGAAATGAGGAGAAGAAGGGAGGGGCTGAGCAAACCTTTGGTGCAACAATGGCTGGATTTTCCTGGATTAATTAATGTCAGGCACTAAAGTGCAGATTCAGGAACCAAAGAGAACGCTTTGGAGGATAAAGCCGAAGAAATGCTACAAAGGGCATTGTATCAGACTTCAGCAAATAAAAGATAAAACCCCCTGACATTAGCCAGAGGGGGGATCTTCTCGACAGAGAAGCGTATATGAGAACTTCATTCAGCTTCTCTTCACAAACTGCAGGAGTGAGAAGAGTGGAGTGAAAGCCACAAAGAGGTGACAGAGAAATGTGTAAATGTATTTTCTGAATGTGGCATTTATACATATGCAGATTTGCATTCTGAGTTGGAGGGAAGACTTGAAAGCTAGTCAGAAATCGATTTGACTTGTTGGTAGCTGGTTAGAAAATAAACAAATGGCCGTTTACACCCTTCTACACCCTTTATAATGTGTTTTCTTTTTTGTTCCTAAAATATTTTTCAACCCTCCATTAGAGTGGATATCATGACTTGGTTTGACCATTAGAAAAGGCTAGAAGGAGACACAGTGACATATATCTATGGACTCAGTCAAGATCCTGTCTTTACCATATGAAATGGAGCTGAATCAGCTTGGCTAGTCTATTTCATCTCCCCAAATGACAGTCCAGTGAAAGTCGGCTAAAATTGCCACCATGCACCACTGCAGACCTCAGATGTATAAAGGATCCCAAGGAGAACAGACGAACTTGCTAACCAAACTGAGCCCACATGTGGAGCTTAATAATATGAGATAATTAAAGGATGGTTGCTTTAGGGGAGTAAGCCTTGATGTGTTTTGCTATGTAGCAACATTGTCAGGGATATCTCATAGTCTCTGCTTTTATCCTCTGACATCTTGGCACGAGACATCTTGAAATATAACCATTTCTCTCTCCCTTCTTGCCTCCCTGTCCCCTTCTCTCTCTTCTTGGCAGTCATTGTGAAGATGGAGTTCAGAACACTGCATAGGCTAGGCCATTTGTCAAACCCTGAGCTAAATCCTCAAACCTCTTCCTCTTTTAATTGGCAGCAATAAATACATAGTGTCATAGGGTTGTCATGAGCTCACATGGCCAGATATCATAGAAGGGCTGGGTGCTACTGTTGTTTCCTTTCCTAGTGTGAACAAAACATTATTGACAAGGCTTCTGTGTGAGACCTTTTGCTTTTATTCACTTGCTTCTTGCCTTTCTTTGGGGGGTACAAAGGAATAAAGAATAAGAAATACAATCTAAAAATTCTGTTACCACAGCATGAAGGTAACAGAAACTGAAATAGAATTCTCAGAGTTCAAATCCCCTACCTTAATATTTTCTAGTTGTACAGAGTTGAGGCACTTAATTTCTTTTTTTTTTATGATTTAGCTCCTTCCCTTTAATATAATACAAACTATACTGAGCTGCTGTGAAGAATAAGTGATGTTTCCCTAAGGTGCTTATGTCATTGGAACAACTCAGGAACACGTGAGAATGCTGCATATTATTTTTATTGTTAAAACTTTAGCATTGCCTAGAGAGGAGCTGAATTCTTGCTTGCACAGGATTTGCCGAAGTTTCTGAATTAAGCAAAAGAACCCAGCCACTCCTTAGTTGCCTAAAGATCAGTGGCCATTTGCTAGAGTTAAGCCATCTGGCAGGCAGCTGGTGGACACTCTGAGTCTTTATAGACTGTCATAGTGAACAACTGATCCAGAAATAACACACTGAAAGGATCCTGAAGGGAGCCAGCACGTGGGAAGTGGGAACAATCCATCGCACTGAGAAAGTGGCATTTGTTAGCGTGAAGATGGATTGGGGTTTAGCCATTGAACAAGTGAATGAACGTGAAAACAAACAAAGCTCACAACAACCATGCAGTTGTCAATGTGACTAGGTTAAACAATCGATCTAAGGTGAAGGGTTTTTAGCCCTTAAAATGGGCAGCAGCACTGTTGGGGAAAAAAAAAAAGCCTCAGATGCTATTTAAAAAGAACCACAACACGTTGTTGATGATAAGAAGAGAAGAATATAGAAGAATACAGGCAGAAGATTTTTGTGGGGCATTAGTTATAGTTGTCTTTCAAGTCAACAGGACTGGAATTAATTTCTCATTTAATAGCTATGTGACCTTGGCCAAGTGTCTTTGGCTGTCTGAATTTCATGATCTTACTTCTAACTTATGGAAATTCCCCTTCCATAGAACTAACAAAGGGGTTAAATCACTTAAGTTTATGGAAGGCCTAACCATCACTGACATCTAAGAGAGGCACTTAACGAACAACATTTGCTGTTATGTTATTGTTATTCATTTAAAAACCACCTGCCAAAATTTTGGTTTTGTCAGAGTCTCCTCTGTGAACAGTCCTTTCCTGTGGCTTCTTTGCTCTGTTAGCCTCTGCGCTCTTCACACACTCCATAGAACTTTTGACATCTGGCCCTTTGATATCCAACTAATGACTTGGACATCACACAGCTCCTTAGTTGCCTCCTGGGCTGACTTTGACACTGGGTCTCTGTTTCGCATTTTCTTGTCCATTCAAGGTTTTAATTTTGTTATATATTTTCCTTGTCACTTAACCAAGAGATCAAAGAAAACCATGACACCTAAGGAACCATCTAAGGATAGAGTTAGTGTCAGGAAAGTGGGGAGCAGGGCCTGTGGGTCAGCCAGAAGAAAGGAAAGGGTTAATAGGCAATATAATATTAGTACTTATCTAAAAATTGAGTAGACTTTTTTTTTTTTTAAATGTGCTCTTACTGTGAACCAAGTTAGGTCAGATTCAAGCTTTTAAGTTAGGGACAGAATTTAAGGGTCACTTAATGTTGAATATTTGGAGAGTTCCCAGTATTTCTATAGTACTTTACTTCACCTCAGCTTTTCTGTATGTGAATTTGCCATTTCTTCAGTGTCTGTGGCTTCTGTTTTATCACATTCTGCATTACCCAAGGTCCAGGTGTTCAGACCAACCCATGCAGGACAAGGAAGTGATGCTTCTAATGCAAGGTCTGGGATTTAAATTACTTGTCTCCTCTCTGGTATACATGTCTTGCAGGCTTTCTGAAGATTTCAAAAAAAAAATAATATGTCCCTTGTGGTGTTCATAAATAAATGCAATAACTAATGATGTGCAACTGCTTTTTATTAAAATCCATCATTTCATTTCTTCCAGCTGAGAATGTTTTTATGACATTATTTCAAATCCCAAGACAGGTTTAATGAGGAAATGAACCAAATCATAGAAATGAAGCTGGTCACAATACCATTGTTCTTCGAATCCTTCTTCTGTGCTCTATTTATAATGCAAGCTTGGGACTGAGCCATCTTTGTACTTTGTCTGTGGGATGTGATAGAGTGTTTTTTGTTGTACAGTGTCTTCCTCTATAAAGTAGTGATATTAGCACTGCTTTTGGAGGGTTGGCTTCAGAGCCAAATGTGATCACAATATCAAGGATATTCACAGATATCCATGTAGATTTAATGGATTAAATGATATCTTTTATCATTAGTTTACCTATAAGCAATTAGTTTTGAGGGTTGCAGTGTGAGGCTTCTGAAAGGTTGAACCTTGACAATTTTAGCTGGGAATTGAGTTGTTATACACGAGTAGGACAAATAATGTAGAGAAATGTATAAAGGCATTTCGTTTTGTTCATTTCAGAATAATTCACATGGATGGTCTCAGTATTAGCATGCTGCAAACACTGTTTCTGTAAATTACCATTTCTATCTCTTTTAAGCCCAATTTTAGCTCTCTGAGCTTGAGTTAATAGTAGCAATGAAAGTGGTAATACTCTCATCCTAGTATTTTTAGTCTAGACAGTGTATTTTTCCTAAGATAATCTTTAGATATTTAACTTGAAAAAAAAAACAGGACATAAATTCTCTCCTTTACAACATGATTGTGTGTTGGTCCATAAAATCTACTCATGAACTAATAATCACATTCTAACGTACATGTTTTATCTTATAACAGTGGTTCTTAAACTCTGGGTTTACCTCTTTGGGGTTTACATATCAGATATCCTGTATATCAGATATTTGATTATGATTCATAACAGGTAGCAAAATTGTAGGTATAAAGTATCAATGAAGTAATTTTATGGTTGAAGTAACTACAACATGAAAAACTGTATTAAAGGGTCACAGCATTAGGAAGGTTGACAACCCCTGCATTAAAAGTTTGGTTAAGTCTCAAGGAAACAATATGTCTGCCTTCGAGGAATTTCTAGATCTGTGGATATATATACAAATGTATAACTCATGTTTTTCACATCTCAGGAGATACCTGATGGTTATATTTCCAACAATATATAAACAAGAGCAAAAACTACATTTGTCATAGTTACAAGCACTAGCTATGGTACAGAGGTACAACAGAAGAAAAATTTTGACCCAAGAATGATTTTGAATATAATCAATGTGCAAAAGATTTTACTTTAATATCTTTTGGTTAAAGCGTCCAAAGTTTAGCAGAAAAACTCAGAAGGCTATATATTTGTTCTCTGGAATATCTATGCAATAAAGAGTGTTTGATTTCAAGAGGAGAAAGGATGTGTTCCTAGCTCCTTGGTCACATGTATTGTCTAACCACTAAAATAACTAGTTTTCTTTGATCATATCATGGGAAAGCTATTCAGAAGGCAACCAGCTTCTCTTAACATACGTCACATTGTGCATGGGGTAAGGACAGAACCTCTGTATTCTTGCTTTGTAAAGACTCTACTTGTTTTATACTCATTTTCATTTGGTGTTTGGTTCACATTTATGATTCATCCCTGGACTTAAGATCTATGTTTCCTTTTTATAATGGATTTTAATGTGGACTCATTGTCATTGCAGTGAGTGACTAGAGACATATCTCTTGCTTGTGTCTAATCCTTACTCCATCCATCAGAGATGCTCTTATTATTTTAAAAGAGAAACTTTCTCAAAATCTTATAGCATGTCAGTGTCAGAGCACATGCGTTAACTCAGGTGTATCTGTTTCTAAAATGTGTTCTTGAAACAATCTTTTTCTAGGGTTGTTTTCATGTATACGACTCTCTGTGATGCCTCTGCCTGTCCCAGGCTATCAAATCTGATACCTAGTTATACATTCTTGGTGACTCAAAGTATTGTTGAATTTGTTTGTAACAGGTCATATCCGAAGGGTCTTTCTTATCAAACTCTTGACAAGGCTACTGTGGTTTCATTTGCTGCATGTGACAGGCCTCAGAAAGGGCATCCTGGTGTCTCTATTTAACTTTGCAGCCACAACATATGTTGTTACCACTGATCATCATATATGCATAATTAACACACCGTGCTGGAGGAGTGAATGTACAACTGTTGGCCTTCAATCAGCTTAACTTCTGTTTAGCTTGAACATGTAAATGTTCAACTTTGGCCAGATATGGTAATTTTATTATGTGCATAGCACTAAATGGTGTACACTATGTATTAACTTAATAAATAAATCTAAACAGTAATTGCATTTTTGCATTAATGGAAAGTATTTC
The DNA here is from genome assembly GCF_000001635.26 of Mus musculus. Classification (NCBI taxonomy): domain Eukaryota; kingdom Metazoa; phylum Chordata; class Mammalia; order Rodentia; family Muridae; genus Mus; species Mus musculus. The sequence continues at coordinate 101,169,215 of NC_000068.7, read as the reverse complement.
CTGTAAAGAAAACCAAAAAGGATTTCCCTTTCATCTCTGATTCCATCTTGAACATAACACAAAGATTTTCTCCCCATCCCTTTTTCCCTTAACCCATCCCATTATAACAGGCTCTGAAACCAGCCACACACTGGGAACATACCAGCTAAGCAGAACAGGGAAACTAAAGAACAAAGCACCTATTCAACACAAAGAAATCAGCACTTAGACCTGTAATTATCTCAAACTCAGATGCTGAGATGCGAGCCTAAAACTACAATCAATAACAACCAGGCAACTATGTCCCCACTTTAGAGTCTAGCTATCCTACCACAATTTTTCCTGAATATTCCAACACAGCTGAAGTACAAAATTCAGGAAAAACGGAAATTTTGAGGAAATGAATAAATGATATTCTGCTTTCCTCATGGATTGGTGCCTTATCCAATCATTGTTGGAGAGGTTTCCTCCAGCCACAGGTAGGAACAGATGCAGAGGTTCCCAGCCAGGCATTATAAGGTGAGAGTGGTTAAATGGGAGGACTCCATCAAATTGTTCCCCTATGAGTTCAGGGAATCTTGCAGAATAAGCAGAAAGTGTATAAGTGCCAGAAGGGGTGGAGTAAACCAGGAGAACAAGGTCTCCTGAACCAACCAAGCAAGGCACAGATGAGCTCCCAGAGACTAAACCAGCAAGCACAGGACCTAAATGGGTCTACAGCTGGTCCTCTGTGCATGTTGTACAGCTATTAGCTTAGGATTTTTATGGGACTACTGACTGTAAGAATGAATGGGTCTCTGACACTTATGCTTGCTCTTGGGACACTTTTCCTCCTGTTGATTTACTGTGTCTAACTTTGATATGATAGCTTGTGCAGAATATCATTAGGAATCATTTTATTGATATTATGTATTTTAAACCAGTAGTGTTTGGCCTCACTCTAGGTCTCTGGGCTATCTAGTCTCAGGTTCTTAGTGACACAAGCAGTGCTGGTTATGGGTTCCTTCTCCTGGAGTGGGCCGCAAGTCAAATCAGACATTGCTTAGCTGCTCCTACAGATTCTGTACCTGGTACACAATGAGGTGCAGAGATTAGGAATCTGGTTCTGGAGCTATGAAGACCTGGGATTTCACCCACTCACCTTTTCCAGCTAGGTAAAAATTTACATAGGTAAACTGGGTTGAGGATCTCATTCTTGCCTTTGCAGGACTAAACAACTTTGCTGGTGTCTGCTCTCAGCTAACTCTTTCAGCAGAAGTCCAGGATGGGGCTGCACTTTAACAGGCCATAAAGGTACTTGCCAATAGATTGGGATCCCTATATCCTCTAGGTCTTCCTAAATTCTCCCAGGAAAACCCAGGCAAGTATATCCCAAGAGAGTTCATTTGGACCTTTCTCCAGTTGTTTCTACATGAGTACTGCCATGTCTTTGCATCTGTACTGACTCATACTGGTTTGGGACATGCAGAGCTTTCTTTGTCAATAAACACTGTTTTCTAAAAACTTTAGTGCCTGTTCATCTTCAGGGCCATTCTGTATTTTTCATCTTTGGTCAGTGGGTCATGTTTGAGCTTCTTATCTATGTAAAATACTGACCCTTACCTCTTGAATCATATACTCACTCTGTGTAGCTAGAGCTCCCAGTATTAAGAATGTTGGATCCAATGGCTTTCCCTGTGTTCTTCATTGCTTCTGGTGAGCTGTCCACTGTTATGCCTTTAAGGGCAGCTTAAGATCAGTTTAATACCCATTCAGTTCCTTAGTCCCATAGTTCTTAGAACATGACCGATATCAGAAAATTTAAGAATATGTGTGTGTATATGTATGCATGTATACACATACATGTATCTGCACATGCATTTTTCATTATGAATTGACATGTTCCTAATCAGATCTTTAGCTCATTTGCCCCCCACCTCCCAGATAGCATCATCCATAGTAATGGGATCTGCTATTGCCCAGCTGTCGTATAGGCATAGGTCCTTGGAGAACGAAAGGGTCTTGCTTTTGTCCCAGTGTGTGCATAGGGAAGCACACCTCTGTGTGTGGCATTGGTTTTCCCCACCTTTCTCATGTTTTCTCTCTTCTTTTCCATTTTGTCAGAGCAAAGGTTTATCTCTAGTCTTAAGTCTTCCATAGGGGACCCCACAGAGCCTGACTAGCCCTTTCGTCTCTTCAATCCTCTCAGTCTTAAACATGGGTGAAAATCTCTCAAGTATAATGCCAAGGCCACCAGCTGCCATGGCACCCCCAGCATCTAGTGCATGCCTCCCACATGGAAGCTGTTTATAAATGTCTAGCTACCACCTGTAATAATCTTCTATGTTGACTGGATCGGAGCATCCACATCTGCTCCTTCTTTCATATTTCCATAGACTTTGCACATATAGTTCTGTTTAGGGCAGGAGAGATGGCTCACTGGCTAAGTGGTTAAGAGACTGCTGTTCTAGGTGACCCAGGTTCAATTCTCAGCACCCATTTGGTGGCTCACAGGCCTCCATGATTCCAGTTTTCAGGGATTCCAATCATCTTTTCTTGCCTCCATGGGCACCAGACATGCAAGTGGTATACAGACATATATGCAGGCAGGACATTGATACCCATAAAATAAGATAAAAATAATGTAAAAATTGGGGAAGAACAAATTTTGCTTTACTTTCTCTTTTGTCCCTCCACCCCTAGTGGAGGTGATGATGCACTTGTGAAACCTCAGAACTGCTTTGAACAGATAAAGTAAAGTTCTGTTATAGTCCAGTGCCTACCTCATGGTGAGAACGAAGAGCTGATAGTGAATAGTCCCAGTATCAGTTCATCATTTACATCTCAGTGCAGATCAATGACTGTAAAGCTATATTTGGATGGTGTATTTTGAAATGCTCCACTATAGATAGACCTTTCTTACTCTATCCAGCAGCAATAGGCAGGTGATGGCTCCTGGCTCCTAAAGAGGAAGAATACACATACATGAATTCTGAAATGAAGCGTAGAATTCTCAGGCAATGGGACCCTCCGGCTGTCTGCTGTCCAGTGTGAGCAACGTGGGAGGAAGCAACAGCTGCTTCTAATGCTTCCGGTAATTATGATGGAAGATGATTCAATTCCACGTAGGATCCAGGACCTGAAGGGAACAATCTGGGCTAAGTCAGCATGTGCCTAATGAAATCATTTAGCTTGGGCTGCGGCCTTACCTACCACAAGCTGTGATCTACTGTGCCTTAACAAAGCAGCCCTGGGAAGTGATGCTGCTTAGGAAAGAAAATGCTCAGTAACATTTACTCCTTGTATCTGGCTTTCCAAACCTAAATGATGCCCCAAGTGACTTGTGGGCTAAATTGGAAGTACTCGCTCTCTTTGGACAGAGCAGGAGTTTCCATCTTTAAATGGAGATGCTTTAATTCTTAAAGAGGCCTTCACCAAATTAGTGGCACTTAGTGCTATGGCAGCACAGGGTACCTGTTTAATGATTTCCCATTGCTCTGTACTGCTTCTAGCAACAACTAGGAAAAATGAATCTGGTGGATTCTCACATGGGTTTCAATTAGATGGCTAGTTTATTAATGCACTACAGTGCAGTAAGTGAACGGAATCTTGCTCAATGTAGTCTCAGAGCTCAATCTAGTTTCAGAGCTCATGTATCTGTCTTCTGCTGTGGGACCTTCTGCTGTTTCTTTCCTTCAAGAAGGAAAAAGTGTAAGGTGTATGACCCATGGGTTAAAAGGGATGCTGCAGATGATCATTGTAATGTTATCTCTATTGATCTCTTATGTCCCAAAACTAGAGGAATGCTAGAAGTTTGAAGTAGTGTGCTGGAAAGGCTACAATGAGAGGAAAGTTCAGTTCACGTGCACTGTGCCTTGGTGAATCAGGCTCCATCTTAGGCACTGCTTCTATTTTGTGATATCCTTGGCTTTAGCATTTTGACTCATGCTTTGTGACATCTCTGTGACAATGACTTACTGATATAGAATGTCCACTCAGATTTTGATTGAGGAAAAAGACACTAGAATCAATATTGATTAGTATCTTCAATTTATATCTTTAAAAATAAGTGGTAAATGATTTGCCTTGGCTAAAGTTCGAGAATGAATGGGAGTTTGAAAATACAAGTAATGAAAGAAACCAGACATGTAAAACAAAGTGATTTCTCTTTCAAAATAAATTGTCTGCTTATTGCACTGAATTTGATTAAGTCATCTGGTTGTTCTGGCTTCATGCAGTACACAATAATCATATGTGTCAAGCTAATGAACATTGGAGCGAATCAATGAAACAGCTGTTTCCAGTGAAGTAAACACCAAAGTGTCATGTAAATGACAATTCTTACACAATACCAGATTATATCCCCCCTCCCCCCGCCCTATTCTCAGTTGCAGCAGAGCGATGAGATTGCAGAAAGTTACCATTGACTGGATTTTCATGAGACTACTGTGAGAATCCTCTGTGGAGTAACTCAGAAAATGGCCAAAGTCAACTTCATTTTTTAATGTCCTTGCACCCTATGTATCTCACATAGGGGAAATAGCATAGCCTTGGCTTGCATCAGGATCCTGAGCAAGAGTTTAAATATAAGGGATAGAAGTGCTTAGAAGTTATAAAGTGTGCTCATATGTTTACATAAAATAAACATCTTTGCCTCTCCATTTAAGTTTTTCCCTATTATTCTGGAATGCCAGATTTAAACTGAACATTATTAGATTTGTCAAAATTCTGTGTTGAAAATTTGACGATGTACAGAGTTCCTTGCTTCTAGGACTCAGTAAGATGTTGTCTTACTGTTTTTCTAAGTCTAATTTCTTTCCACATAGGAATAAACACTGGAGTCTGTGCTTCTAAGCTCTGTAGACACCCTCTCCAACCTTTGGATTTATACATCTTGTTTGGTAGGGGAAGACAAGTTTTGAATAACTGAGATGTGTCTTCAAAGTAGAAGCCAGCTTATAGCAGATCCTCTTAGCATGTAGAGGGTATCACCATGGTGTGAAAATGATCTTGCTTCTTTCACAGTGGTAGAGAATTGGTCTCAACAACACAATCAATGTACTTCAGTGTTTCCTCTTCTGAGTGTTTCCCATTGGTTGAGCTGCTATCCCATTGCATCATTAGTTCTTTGTCAATTGAAACTCAGCATCCTTCACCTTTCTTACAACTACAGATTGATTGCGGTATGCATTATACCTCCTCCTTACATACATGGCTAAGGGCAGAGGTTTTTAAGACAGATTCATAATTTTCCAGTTATGTAACCTTTCGAAGTAAGAGTATCCATTCACAAGGAAAAGGGTAGAGATTAACTGGAAAAATAAAAGGTGCAGTGATGTTTCAGTAAGTCTTCTGTTGGTGTAACAACGTACCCAGAGATGAACAACTTATAAAAGATTGTTGTGGTGCATGGTTTCAAAAGTGTCAGTATGAGCTTGAGTCTGTGGCAAGATCATAATACGATTTTATGTCTAAACAAACAATTAATGCCCTGCCACATGGCAGCCAAAGTGACAAAGGGTACAGAGGGAGAGGGTGAGGGAGTGGGAAATAGAGAGAGGGATGGAAAAGAAAGAAAAGTAAAGGCTGTATTAATAGAAAGGGAGATGGAGGAAGAGCCAGATTCCAATAGTGTTTTCCAAGGCATACCCCCAATGACTTAACTACTTTCCACAAGACTCTACCTTCTAAATATTTCTCCACTTCTCTGTAGTGCCACACACCAACAACAAATCCTTTAACATATAGACTTGTGTAACATTCAGGATTCAAACAATAATACATAGTTCATGCTAAGTAATGTCAATAACAATTCATAGAAGTATAGCTTTATCATGATTTACTTATTGCTACTGATTGAGGATGGTGGTAAAATTGCAAGACTGTCTGAACTTGAAATATTGCTTTGTATGTGACAGGTCATTGTATGACAAAAGGCCAGTGACTGAATATGTATGTGCCAGTTTCTGCATCTATAAAGTGGAGGTAGGAACTGATTTTGTTTCCTAAGCCTTTGTAGCTATCACCTTTAACTTCAGATCCATCTACCTTGCTCCAGTCGTGTGTGTGTGTGTGTGTGTGTGTGTATTAATAGTCAAAACACATTTGTTGAGATACTAGGTTTTCTTTGAGTTTTCCTACTATATTGAGTGTCTTGGCACTATCTGAGTCCTAACTAAATGAATCAATGAAATGAGTACTTTTGGTAATGTCTCAAGAGATACCACATGGATATCAAAAGGAAGAAACAGGTTTGAAAGTTGCTTATCTGTGGTATGCATGTTGGGTCCAGCTGTGGTTCCTTCTCCATTTCCTCCCTCTGAGGCTGTCCAGATCTTCAAGGATCTTACTGTTACATCTCTTTTAGGCAAAGGCCATTTCTGACACACCTTCCATGAAACAGCTTGCTGAGATGATCTTAGCTTAGGCACATACCTTTATTCAGGGAGGACTTGTATGCATACATTTTATTTGAAGTGAACCAGGGACACACACACACACACACACACACACACATACACACACACACACTTTGGGGAGGACGAAGGAGATTTTTTTTTTTTTTTAATTAGCTAAGGCTAAGCATACCCCGTTTGCATAGAGAAGCACTCCAGAAAAGTGAACCTGTAATTTCCCCAGGGATTATGTGACATTCTTCAGGTAGAATGTGGATTGGGCACCTCTGATCTAGTTGAAAAGAAGAAGCCTAGCTAAGAAAAGGGAGTCCTCCATTTTGCAAATATCTCAGGAATGCTGTCCAGGCAGGGTAGACTACAACTTCATTAGGGAGGTGCAACACCTCTTGCCTTATCCATACTTTCTAAGAATGGTCATGTTTTACTGATTGAAAACCAATCTAATCAAGGAATGTTTGTGGCTTGGAAACATATGGGAGAACTAACACAGATCTGGTCAGTGGACTTCTCCATTGTCTCTTTAATTAAAAAAAAAAATCTAATAACCAAGACATTAGAAAGCTCACTAATAGGTCTACTCAACCATTCAAAAGCTCCCTGGGGCTTAAAATTAATAAAAGAAAATACTAGCCTGAAGATAATCTTCCAATTATCAGTTTAAAAATGGCCCATTTCTAGACAATTCTGTAAAGCTCTCTAAAGCCCTTTCAACTGTGTTTATGATCCAAAGAACACACTGCTTCAAGATGCTCTGTCCCTGTGTTCCTCCTGACCTATCTGCATTGGGCAGTAATGAAGAAATGCTGGGAGACTTCTCACTTCTTGATAGTAGCATCAAGTTTAATTTAAAATTATAAAGAGAAGGGGAATGGGAGATAGCTCAAAGAGTGAAGTGCTTGCTCCACTGACCTCAGTTTGGATCCCTAGCAACCACATTTAAAAAAGCCATGGATGTGGTCAGTGTACACACCTGGAAACTGAGTACTAGCAAGGTAAGCCTAAGTACGGAGGATTCCAAACCAATATTTCCTGGGTTAGGTGAATGGCTCTCACAAACCAAGCTGGGAAGTTATTGAGGAAGACAACTTGAGTTGATCACAGGTTCTCACATGTGAGCACACAGAGAGAGACCCAAATACAAAAGCAAATGCACACACATACGCACGCACGCACGCACGCACGCACAGCATAAATAAATATACAAACAAAATCATTTTATCTTGTGTATAAAAGCCAAAGCTACTGACAAATAAAAACCTTTCTCCATTGGGAAATGTGTCAGCAGAAATAACATTATTTACTAATTTTATAGTTAGTAGCAAAATAAACTCTGTTCAAGACATGCTCACACCGATGGCCACCATACCCTTACCAAATAATCACTGAGCAGAATTTTCCCCCTGTAATTCCAGCACACATTCTGATATAGAGAAAAGAAAGAATCTCTGCTGTTTTTGGATAACATGAAAAGAAGGCAGATAGGTTTTAATCATAGATTCTAAAAAGGATTATGCATCTTGGATGATCAGTACAAAAATAAACAGTACAATTTTAATTATGGCCTTATAAATGTTTTAAAATTCTTCAAGAGGATAGCTGATCAAACCTGTAGCTAATTAATTAATGACATTCTAGGTAGCTACGTTTTCTGTTTGGGTTACAGAATCATATATAATTATTCCATGAAATTACAATTATAGAAACCTTAAAAATAACACCTCGCAGTATGTCCTCATGGTACAGGATTGTTTTTTCACAGATTTTCCCGCTGAGGTTTCCATCCTTCATCAAGTTCTCCAGGAAGGGCAGCTTGTTAAAATCCAAGCCTCACAACTGCAGACATTGGCCCTGGAGCACATTATTTTCCTTAAAGTGATCTGAATGTGACATGTAAAGAGCATTTCTCATCTCTTATAAAGATGGGAAAGACGAGATTCTGCCCAAACTCCTGCCATCTGCTCAGCTCCCAGCACTGACAAACCTCAGAGGGTTCTTTATGAAGTCAGCAGAGTCATAACTGATCAGAGTCCTGACAATAAGGGATGGAGTGCTCAGCCCTAGAGGGGGCAGCTATATTATTGTCATCATCTCCAAGGCCCAGGAAACAAATCAGAGGGGGAGGCACCAAGAATGTAGAGTTGGTAGATGGGAGAAAGACTGTGAAAGTCTGTCTTCTGGATATGGCATAGCTACTACACTCATGAACTAACAAGCATCTGTGATTACTTGTTACTTATAACAAGGGTCAAGCCAGGAACTATTCCAGCATAAATAGAGTCAATGATCTTCAAGTGTCACCTCTTACTGGGGGACTATTGATAATTGATTCTCCTCTCATGCTGGAGAGACAATCACTTGATTCTGAGGACATGGCCATTGGTAGTTTTTTTAATGTTCCAGAAGATGGCCCCATATCCATGCACATATGGGCAACTGTAAAAGGACTTGACATGGGGTAGGGGGCCGATTGAGGGATGTGGGAGAGGTGGAGAAGGGAAATAAGGGGTATATGTCATTCCACTGAGCGCACACGCACACACACACACACACACACACACACACATGAAATTCCAGAAAAGCAAAATCTTCAACCGAGAGAGAACACCATTTTGGAAAAATGTAAGAAAATGAGAGTCCCGGTCAACTACAACCTCCTTTAGAAATTCCTTCAGAATCCATTGCTAGAAATTCCAAGACAGTGGCTTCAGTTGAAATGTTCTGAACCCCTGGAGATGTTTGGCAGTGTCAACAAGCACACAGCAGGTGGAAGGCAGGGGTGCTGTCCAGTATTCCACACTTCATAGGGCAGCCTTTTGTGACAAGGAGTGGCTCCACCCTTACAGGCTAACAGTTCCTAAACTGAGAATCCTTTCTTCAGAGGAATAGAACTAATTCCCAGTACACTGATAACAGAGAGACCTGAGATGTGAAGACACTTACAGTGTTATAGTTTTTATTCATTTAAGCTAAATATTTGTAAATTGATTAAATGCGCTAATCGGTTTGTAATTACATTTGTAATTAGCTTCACCATTGTTCTTAAGATGCACTCCCTAGAGTCCCTCCTTGAAACGCCCTTTAATTTATCAAAGTCCTGTTCATAATTACAAATTCAAACTTTCAAAATCTCCCATATGTGCTTCAACTGTGTTTAACATAAAGTCCAGGGCAGAGCATTGTCAAGGAAACACTGATGAAGGGATAATGACATTATCAGCAAGGAAAGTTGGCAGAACAGAAAAGCACTAGGCCTGAAAATCTCCGAATGAGACTCATTTTCTTATGCGGATTACAAAGCAAATATTTTTATTTGCCAGCATTGGGTTAAATGATGACAGACTTCAAGGATACATTGTAATACCTGAATCTCCCAGTTGGGGGAGCCCAGTCACTAATTCAAAGTGTTTCTTAAGCCTTTATTGCAAAGTTCTTCAAAAAACTTTGATAGAAGAGGAAAGGTTGTTTTTTCATTTTGATTTGTTTGTATCAGCCATATATTGAGAATTTAAATCAATGTCACGATGATTTTACAGTTCTAGACCGACATGGGAGCCTTGTGTGTTTCCTTTATGTATAATCACATAGCACACTTTAGATTCCTAGTGGAGCAAGAAGATAGGAGGTAGGGGAATAAAAGAGTGCTCTGACTCTTTGAGAGTTCAGATCGGGGTGAGGTGGCAGTGATAAATTCAAAAACTATGCTCCATCAGGGAAGAAGGTACCATAGCAAACCCTCCTCTTCTACTTTCTGATACTACTTCCACAAAATTGGCATTTGCTTAAAGTTACTGGCCAGTGGGTTGGGCTTGAAAATACCATTCCTTTAGATTTGATGGATAATCCCCTTTTGTAAGGACATTCACTCCATGCCTACCAACGCACTAAGGGGCAGCATCTCTCTTCAGAGCAATCCCCAGGAATGGAATGGCTTATATCAGTTCTCTTCTGTAAGCCTCCAATGACCAGGAAGTGTTCTCTTCCTGTAGAGCGCCTCGCCTGTGTGTGTAGTGGTCTGATCTTAGTGAGTTTCCCATCTTGGTTTTGAAGGGTTGACTATCACTCTGTCTCTGTAAACACTGAGAAGCCACCCAGTGACTGAGAAGCTGAATACCAGATGCCACCAACCATAGTTGTACATAATTAAGGAGTCAGCATTATGAATATCCTGCTCACTGGTGCAAACCAGGAGTTTACTAGTGACTAGATTTAGCTTCTGTGAATTCTAAGTCTCCAAGCCCAGCTATTTATTTGAAGAAATCCTGACACAGAAGTATAAATACGGGAAATTGCATCACAAACTTGGATGGGATTCCCTGCTCCCCGCCCAATGTGCCCCCTTATGTTCATGACCTCTAAATGCTACTTTCCCCCCCAGATAACCAAAGTTTATACCTATATACTTATGAGGAAAACACATCCACAAAAAAATCACCTTATACCTTGCAAAATGGCATACAGTTATTTATATGATTGTGTTTAAAATATATCAGTTTAATACTAGGATGAGCCAGGCGTGGTGGTGCACGCCTTTAATCCCAGCACTCAGGAGGCAGAGGCAGGCGGATTTCTGAGTTCGAGGCCAGCCTGGTCTACAGAGTGAGTTCCAGGACAGCCAGGGCTACACAGAGAAACCCTGCCTCGAAAAACAAAACAAAACAAACAAACAAACAAACAAAAAATACTAGGATGATGGTGAAGATTAAAGAGGTTAGATCATTCTCAACAGTATTTGGGGAAACAACTGTGAGGTCTGATGGGGTGGTGGCTTGACCTATGTACGACCATCAAGACAAGCAGATGGGTACTGCAGTCAAGTGCAGACTGCATATAGCAAAACAGAAGATATCCACCCCACCCCACCCCACCCAAGGAGAGAGTAGAGATTATTCTGCAAATAAAAAGTTTCACCAAATATATTCAAAAGGCTTTGTTTGTATTAGGTATTATCTTTAATGAGGCAAGTTAGAACTAACAAAGTATGCAAATGCTATAATTGAGCTATTTATATAACTGACAGTGAAAAGAGATAACAGGAAAAACAATTCAGGAATTTCTCAATCGAGAGTTTTTTGTTTTTTTCTTTTTCTTTTCTTTTCCTTTTCTTTTTTTCTTTTCTTTTCTTTCTTTTTTTTTTTTTAAAATAAGCAGCAGAGAGAAAATGACTCCTTAGTTTGAACTCAGGTAGTTTGACCTGCCCAAATTTTAGCTTCTTAATTTATACAGCAAGGTGGTTTCTGAAATGATCTTTAATAAGCTCCCAAGCTGACATCGTTTTCAACCTTTCTTATTTAGAATTTCCTTATTCTAGTGAGTAGTTTTGCTTCAGTTCTGTACCTGTGCTGAGAATAAAAGAAGGGAAAATCACCACATTTGTGTCACGGTCTTATGTGAGCCATGCTGCAGTTATAGATCTCTAGGAATTAGTGGTGGCTGAGTACGGATTTGTCTATGTCTGCAACACAGTGTGGTATGGAAGTGTTTAACCCTCATCTGCTTTGGAGTGAAGAACAACACACTGACTCTGGTCAGTCAGTGTTTTCTTTCTTAAAAGGCTCCCTCAGAGAATTGAGCTCCTATACCTGTTTTGGGGTCTCCAGACAGCTTGGATCATAGAAGAGGGCATTGTGAATAGTGGGTATTTTCTACTGGCTGAATGGAATCCAGCATCTTGCTATAAAGCATATTTCTTTAGAGTTATTGATATGCGGTGTGCAGGCAACAGTGCACCGGATGATCTCAGACTTGGCAAAGGGAAGGGGAACTAGGAGTCATCTGACCCAGACCAACTGGCTGCTTACTGAAAGGACAGAGGGCAGCCTGAGGGATGCTCTTGTTTTCTTTCAGCTGAACAGCCCAGGAGAGGGAAATTCATATTCATTCCCCTCTCTCCTTGCTTTCTCTCCTTGTTCCTGTGGCCTCTGCCCAGTGCCCTTTCTTTCTGTCCCCTCCTTAGCAGGGTAACCTTAGTTCTCCCCTCCCCCCGCCCCCCGCCCCAGTGAATTTTTCCCCAGCTTTTCATCTATGTTTCTTCTGATCTGTTCCTCGTGAATGAATTTTATGCTCTGCTTCTTTAGGGCTTAAAATCCTTTTCCAACTGTTCTAACCTCTTTAACATTTCAGTTCTCACTTAAGTGTTCTGCCTTTCAGGAGTATTGTCTTTGAAACAGGCTTCAAGTGACTATTTTGGAAGTCAAATACCGCATAGTGACACTTTGCTTCTCTGCCTTCCTCCTCTGACAATCCTGATTCTTCCTGAGGCAATGGCTGTCTCTATTGAATAGCAGTTAGTACAAAAATAAAAAAAAGCATGGACCATGGACTGACACAGATTTGAAAGCATTTCCTCACAGCCACCAAGCTGCCAGGCTGTTCTTACGGGCACACAATTCACCAATTGTGACATGTACCTTTCTTATTTATTGAATGCATTGAAATTGTACGACATCCTGATTTCCTGTACATATTTACAGTGGCATCATTACTGTGTTTAGGCAAATTAACTTATCCATCACCTACCAAGTTACCTAGTTACCTTTTCGTGTGTAGGTGGCAAAGGTGCCTAAACCATACATCCTTAGAAAAATTTCTATGAGGAATATAAAACGAATAATGGTAAGGTTCTGAGTGTAAATTTGCTTTCTGGTTTTTGATATCCCACACCACTCCAAGTTTATACATCTTTATCTACTGTCCTTAGTTTTTTGAGCTCCCTCCACCTTACCCATGGTAATCACTGCTTGTTTTTGTTCACTTTTCCTTTTTGTATTCTACATACGAGTGAAATGATGCAAGCCTTTATTTTCTGTGTCTGGATTACCTCATAGCACAGTGAATGTCCTTCAAGGTCATTCACTCAGTTACAAAGGGTATTTCAGTTTTCAAAGGCTGACTAACATTCCAGAGTGTATAGATGCACCTTATCTGTCCATCTACCTGCCCACACTCACCTAGGTTGTTCCCATACCTTCACTGTTGTGAGCAAGGCTGCAAATGGATACAGGAAAACTGATGCCACATAAAAGTGCTGATTCCATCTTACCTCCTGGGCATGTGTTGGTAGGATGACTGGTCACACGGAACTCTATTTTTCATGGTTTGAAGAACCCACTCTTTGTTATCCACATTGGCTGTGCTAATTGATCATCTCACCAAAGACACACAGAGTTTCCTTTTCTTTGTACCCTCAGTGAAACCTCTATCTTTTGTCTCTTTGATAATGGCCACTCTAACAGCTATGAAGAGGTATCTCATTGTAGCTTTGATTTGTATTTCTCTGATGATTAGGGCGATGAGAAAGATTACAAATACATGATAGCTATTTTCATATATCTTTTGTAAAATTGTCTATTTAAGGTATGTATTTGCCTTTTGTTCATGCTGTAGATTAAACCTGGGACCAGCAGAAAGTGTTCTATCAATGGGGTACAGCCTAGTGCATTTAAATATGAACTTTTACTATTGAGCAGTATGAATTCCTCATTAAGTCTGCATTCAACCACTTATCAGATATATCATTTTTAATATTACACATGATTTTTGAGGTCCTACTGGGTGCCAAGGATATGGAAAGGTCTTCCAAGAATAAAGCGCATGTTACACCCCCCACACACACACCCACACACACCCACAAATTCACACCTATAAGAGTGATGATAGAAAAGATATTTCTGGAGAAGTAATTCGTCAGTAAGAATCATATGTAAATAAACTTCAATTCCCTTTTACTTCAGTCAACCCTACAGTACATCTGTGAATCAAATATATCTGCTGCTTTATTTTATAAATCATTTCTTTTCATATGTGGGGCTTTGCTTAAGACAAAATATGTTCGTATCAATGCCTATGACAAGTATGTATTCTCTATAACATATCTTATAGTTTATCCTTAGGAAATGTTGTTCTGTACTTTTTCTTTAGGGGTGCAAATATCATGGTCATAGATTCCCTTCAAAATGATTTGATCACTGTACTGCTGACAAAAGTGTTGATAAATTGTCTCAGTGCAATGTACATTAGTCACATAATCTTGAAATATTATTGAAAATAAGTTTTTCCAATTGATTTTCAGTTTTGCTTGGAACTCTTACTACTGGCATCAGAACAGTGTCTGTCTATGGCCATATTGACAAAACAACTCAACCTTGAACTTGGACCTAGTCCCAGAATATGATCTCAGTTCTTTTCCAGATAATTTAATCATTGAACAGGTTCTGAAATTTCTAAAGTCCCCTTAAATATGCAGAAATTTCTTTTTGCATATCACAAAAATAGATTTACCAGTGTGTAGCTAATAAAGTTTCTAGCATCACATATTACAATCTTAAATTATAAATATGACTGAATAATTAATTATGTGATATTATAAGTCAAACCATTGCTATCAACATTTCAAACATATCAGTGTTTGAAATGGGCAAAAAAAGCACAGATTCATGAGGCAAGACATTCATTTATAGAACAAGTACTAGCTAAAGTCTAATGTCGTACCTTGGACTTTTAGGCTGTAGGAACCAGGGAGGAAACTGAACAGATTCTGTTCTTGTGGAGCTGATGAAAGTAAGGAAACTCAGTCAGGAGCTACTTTATATTCTTCAAGGCAAAGAGTATTTTTGAAGCACTGTCTGTCTTAGGGTTTTACTTTATTCTTTCCAATTCAGTTTCTTACGGCCAAAAAAACCTGTAAAAGGATTGTTTCCTGATGAACATGTGTCTTATAAAATCTAATATGTGAAAAAAAATTTCTTGAACTTAAGTCAATAAGTGTAGTGAATGAACATGTATCTGTCCATACTCTACCAACTGAAAAAATATGGGGCTAGGTTGATAAATAGAATATTTTACAAGAAGTATTTTTCTTGCCTTATTGCACCCAGAAACATGAACATGTCTACCTTCAAGAACTTAAGAGTTTAGTAGCAAAGAAATTAACTACTTGAATGCCGTATTCTTTAGATATCTTGCATATGGATAATGAGTGTCTGATCAAAGCATAAAAGGCATATAGGCAAATAAATAAACTATAAAATGCTTCAGAAATATCATGTGAAATATATTTATTTTTATTGTCTTTCTAGTGTTGCAATAGAGAGAAAATATCTTTTCTTTTGCTAGATTCCTAGGTTTATAGTTGAGGCAGAGTAAATCTTGTAACAAAATTGGTTGACATAAGATCATCTGTATTTCTTCAAATTTGAAACTTGAAAACATTTGTAAGGCAATAAATTCATGTAGAAATAGTTATGAATATAATTTATGCCTTATTGACTAAAGAATCGTGGTTAATGTCATGGGATAGGATCTAGTGGTTCTGACAGGAAATGTAGCTAGAACAGACTATTACCCAGAATTTTGTTTTTCGTTCTTCATTTTCAGATACAAGGCTTACTTCTGTTATTAGACGCGTTCTCACGACCGGCCAGGAAGAACACCACAGACCAGAATCTTCTGCGGCAAAACTTTATTGCTTACATCTTCAGGAGCCAGAGTGCAAGAAGCAAGAGAGAGCGAGAAGCAAGAGAGCAAGAAGCAAGAGAGAGAGAAAACGAAACCCCGTCCCTATTAAAGAGAATTCTCCTTCGCCTAGGACGTGTCACTCCCTGATTGGCTGCAGCCCATCGGCCGAGTTGACGTCACGGGGAAGGCAGAGCACATGGAGTGAAGAACCACCCTCGGCACATGCGCAGATTATTTGTTTACCACTTAGAACACAGCTGTCAGCGCCATCTTGTAACGGCGAATGTGGGCGCGGCTCCCAACATCTCCCCCTTTCCTTTTAATAAGAGCAAATAGGCCACCCATATTAATGAGAGTGGAGATAGAGGTCAAATCCCCAGTGTGTAGGTAAAGGAGCCATGTACAGGATTAGCTCTTAGGCTCACAGGCTTTTACCCAGAGCAACCCTGACCTGTTCCCGTGTCGTTTTGCCTGGGGGAAGGGAACTAGGACACTGAACCTTCATGAAAGATGACATGTCTCCCTAGAATAGGCTCATATATGCCGCAGAGCCTTTCCATTGCAGTGCTTAGCCGTGCAACTCTCTCGGGCTGCTGAAGCACACTCACTCTATCCCGTGCAATGAGACTAGCCTCATGGGATATAAGAGCTGAGTGGCCAGCGACCTATTGCCTAAGCATAGATAACCATATATCAGGGGGAGCTCCATGTTCTAGTCCTGCAAGCGCCTGGGCAATAACCACCTTGTCTCTCCTAGTTTGGGCCTTAAGCTTACAGACCAATCAAAGAAGCAACACTAATCCACAGCAAAGTGTATCTCCAAATAATATTAATCCCACCCATTTTTTAAAGAAAGAAAATGCTGAGGAGATCCAATTGGGTAATCCTTTGGTCAGGGACAGGTCCAAGCGCGTGGAGTTGACCTGAAGTCTCAATTCCCGAAGGATCTGTTCAAATTCAGCCGTCCAATTCTGTAACATATACTGAAAAAGACTTTTTGACAAATTAGCTGCCCTAGTAAATTTCTCATACTGAATGGAAGTAACACACAATCCCGGAAACTTTTGTTCACATCCCTGCTGAGTTATTTGTCATAATACATCTAGTTGTATCTGGATAAGATCTATGAGTTGATTAACCAGCATGAGACCTCTCTGTATCTTGACATTAGCTGAGGCCTGTTCATCTATGACTGTAGTCACTGAGGCTGACAAAGTGTTAATGGTGTCAGTCGTCTGGACCTGTCCAGACAGAGCCAAGGCTGTCTGAATCAAGGCCAAACCCAGTTCCCAATTAGTGGTAAAAAGGCAGGAGAATACTTGAGCATTATACATCACCGTCATTGGGAGTGGAAATGTCGACATTATCCCCCAACGCTGCTCTCTCTTTATTATTGACGCCCTGGACATCACCAAGACGAGGGACATTAGTATTCCCTTGGTCAGTCTGGATTTTTCGGGTGAGTCTTTCTGGTAACCAAAATGGGTTGTCTTCATTCTGTGGGAAAACACAGATAGCTCCCCTGGATCTTATCAAAATAGGATCCGGGCCATACCATTTATTATCAAGGACATTTTTCCATTTGACCATCTCATTGGGCCTATCTGGCTCTGAACAATGACGTTCAGCCGCAGTATGGCCATGAGCATCAATATTTAAAAAATTGAGTGTAAAGAGTGCCATAGACACCGACACTCTTGGTGCTCGGGGTACAGTCTCCTCAAAAGTTCCCCTCTTCTGTTTTATAAGATAGGCTTTGAGGGTGCGATGCGCACGCTCAACAATACCCTGTCCTTGAGGGTTGTATGGAAGTCCAGTCAGGTGGGTTACGTCCATCTGACGGCAGAACTGTTGGAATTTTTGAGACGTATAAGCTGGTCCATTATCAGTCTTAAGGAGTCTGGGTTTCCCCCAAGCACTCCATGCCTCAAGGCAATGTTGAATCACATGTGAGGCTTTTTCTCCGGTTAACGGAGAAGCAAACATGATGCCAGAACATGTGTCAATGGACACATGGAGATATTGAAGTTTTCCAAAGGAAGAAACATGTGTAACATCCATTTGCCAGACCTGTAGAGGTCGAATACCGCGTGGGTTAATTCCCACATGAGGAACTGGCAAGAACTCACAGCAGCTTTGACATTGAGTAACAATGTCACGGGCTTCTTTTCTTGTCAAGGAGAAACGACTGCGTAATGTTTCAGCCGTCACATGAAAATTGTTATGAAAATTTCTTGCAGCCTCTACCGGGGATGATAGGGCAGCAGCCATCACTTTAGTGGCCTTATCTGCCAAATCATTTCCCAGAGCCATGGGGCCAGGTAGGCCTGAATGGGCTCTAACATGAGTAATATAAACAGGAAACCTTCTAGATAACAAAACTAATTGTATCTGCTGAAAAATATTGGCAACTCTACTGGAAGGCTTAATCACTCCAGCCACTTCTAAAAGATTTACTGCATTAACCACATAACAGGAATCTGACAAAATATTAAGGGGTTCTAAAAAGGTTTTTAAAACTTCTAAGACCACTAAACATTCTACCACTTGAGGTGAATTTTCATTATATTGTTTGGATACCACTTTACCATTAGCCACATAGGCACCTATGCCAGTTTTTGATCCATCAGTATATACCACAATCCCATTTTTAAGTGGGTTTCTTACTGTTATTTGTGGAAACACAACAGATTGATTTTGAGCAAACTGTAAGATTGGATGTTTTGGATAATGGTTATCTATTTTTCCTGAAAAGGAGGTAACTAAAACTGCCCAATCATTAGATGTGGCTGCCAAGGTTTGAACCTGTGCAGCGGTATAAGGTACAATTAAAAGATATGGACTTTGCCCAAAGTGGGTGATTGCTGCTTTTAGACCTTTAAGGGCAAGCTGTGCAATTGCATCAGGATACCAATCTATTATTTTAGCTGGGGATACGTTTGGATGGATCCACAACAATGGCCCATTCTGCCACAAAACTGCAGTTGGCAATTGTGCTGTCTTAAAGACACACAAACTGAAAGGTTGCGAATCCTCAATACGTTGTAATTGTGCATTCTGTAAGGCATTTTCCACTTTTTGTAAGGCCTGGTTAGCAGCTAGAGTAAGAGTCCTAGGGGAGGAGATATGAGGATCTCCTTCTAAAATACTAAACAAAGGCCTTAACTCAGCGGAAGGAATCTTTAAAAAAGGTCTGAGCCAATTAATATCTCCCAACAGCTTTTGAAAATCATTTAAGGTATGGAGGTGATCTCTTCTTATCTCTACCTTTTGGGGCACAATCTTATCTGGGGACACCACAGAGCCCAAGAATTGTCCTGTATCAGAAATTTGGACTTTTTCTGTGGCTATCTGTAAACCCCACTGACTTAAAGTTTTAAGTAGAAGAGGATATGCCTTTTGTAGCATGGTAAGGTCTTTATGGCACAGGAGGATGTCATCCATGTAAAGGAGCAAAATTAAAGATGGGAATTGTTCCCTCACTGGCAAAAGAGCTTCTTGTACATAAAGTTGACACATAGTAGGACTATTGGACATTCCCTGTGGTAAGACCTTCCATTGATACCTCTTATCAGGTTCCATGTGATTAATAGAGGGGATGGTAAAGGCAAATCTGGGCCTATCTCTTGGACACAAAGGTATAGAAAAGAAACAATCTTTAATATCTATAATAATTAAATTCCAGCCACGTGGTAAGGCGGAAAGTACAGGGAGACCCCTCTGTACTGGGCCAAATAAGTTCATTTGCTCATTAATGGCTCTGAGGTCATGGAGCAGTCTCCACTTTCCTGACTTTTTCTTAATTACAAAAATTGGAGTATTCCAAGGTGAGGTAGAGGGTTCAATATGGCCTAATTTTAATTGTTCCTCTACCAGTTGAATCACAGCTTCCAGTTTTTCAGAGGATAGGTGCCATTGAGGAACCCACACTGGGTCCCCTGTTTTCCATGGTATGGGTCGTGCTGCCCCAATGGCCGCTAAGGAAAACCCAGACCCTGTCTGTCTTGGTTTCCATTAGGTGAGATGGGCTCTATCCTTCCCTGTTCTTGATGTCCTAACCCTTTTCCTTCTTTATAACCCATCTTTGCCATGATATTTTTTGCTTTAGCTGAATACCCTCCTGATGGGGCGTTTTCATTGGACAAAATAAGGCCCAAATGCTGCATAATATCCCTTCCCCAGAGGTTAACCGGGAGTGGGAGCACATAAGGTATGAATTTCCCTTGCTGTCCTTCAGAGGATTCCCACGTCAAGGCAACGGAGCTTATAGTGGGACATGATTGATATCCTAGGCCCTGTAATGAATGAGATGACTCTGTGGTGGGCCATGCTTTGGGCCACCAATGTGTAGAAATTATACTTTTATCTGCTCCGGTATCAAGGATGCCTTCAAACTCTTTTCCGTTGATCTTAAGGCGGAGCTTAGGTCTATCATTTAAAGATACAACCAAATAGGCAGAATCATTTCCTGAGGAGCCCATTTTCTTTATCTCAGGTCCTGCAGATTTTTCCCTGGTATTATCAGGGAGGAGCAGCAGCTGAGCTATCCTATCTCCTTTACTAATAGAAAAAACGCCTTTAGGGCTTGAGCACAGGACCTGTATTTCAGGGGAATGTTGACAATCCATAACTCCAGGGTGGACTACTAAGCCCTGTAAGGTGAGTGAACCCCGGCCGAGAATAAGGCCCATGGTTCCCGGGGGCAAGGATGGTATAGGCTCCACCGGCACCGGCTGAATACTCATTTGAGGCATTAATAGGAAGTCGGAGGCGGCACGCAGGTCCACCCTTGTGGGTCTTCCTGGGTCGCCTCTCTGACTGCTTCCTGGGTCCTGACAAACCGGTTCCCATATCTTTGAGGGCCCTGGGACCGAGGGCCCGATGACCCGTTTTTTGGCACATCAGCTGATTGACTATCAGGTGGGGGAAGGACTCTGCCCTTTATATCCCTCACAGAGCGACACTGGTCAGCTCTATGATAACCCTTGCCACACTTAGAGCAAAGAGTGAGAGTCCCTCCCTGTTTATCTGGAGCTCTGCAATCTTTCTTAAAATGCCCAGGCTTTCCGCAATTAAAACATGTCCTCTGATTATTTCTGCCCATGGAGCGGTTCTGAGATTGGAGGATGGCGGCCGCTAAGCCTGCATTGGTGAGAGGTCCCCCAAGCTCTCGACAGACCCTGAGCCAGTCTTGTAAGCCTTTGTTCTTTCTTGGGGCTATGGCCGCTCGGCACTCCTTTGTGGCTTGCTCATAGATTAGCTGTTCTATCAGAGGCGCAGCTTGCTCTGACTCTCCAAAAATACGCTCTGCTGCCTCTGTCATTCTGGCCACAAAATCTGAGAAGGATTCCTGAGGTCCCTGGATTATCTTTGTTAACTGACCAGTGGTTTCACCTGCTCGAGAGAGCGCCTTCCAGGCCCTAATAGCCGTGGAAGAAATCTGGGCATAAGCTCCCCAATGGTAGTTTGTCTGATCAGCAGAATAAGCTCCCTGACCCGTTAACAAGTCAAAAGTCCAATCTCTCTGCTCTGGAGTCAAAGCAGCTGCGTTTGCTCGGGCCTGCGCTTGTGCAGCTTCGTGCCAAAGCGCTCTCCATTCCATATATTTGCCCATACTAGGGAGAGCGGCTTTTACAACCGTTTGCCAGTCAGCAGGAGTTAGTGCCATGCCGGCGAGCCTGTCTAACTGCACCAAGGTAAAATTAGCATTGGTTCCGTATTTACGGACCGACTCGGCAATTTCTTTAATTTGTAAGTATTCTACCGGAGCGTGGACACGCCCACCCTCGGCTCCTTCAAAGACTGGAAATGCCTGTTGTATTTTCCTTTGTTCCTCTCTGGGAATGAATGAGTCTGCGCACTGCCTCTCTGCGCATCTCTCTGCGCATTGCTGACGCACTACGCAGGGCGGGGGCTCCGCATAGGGTGGACCTTGAAGCCGACTGCCCTGAGGCCAATCAGCAAACTGGCCTTCGCCAGCCGCTTTTGGCTTTTTTCTTGACCAATTAGCTGGCTGGTAATGGGCTGCTTCTTCCTCCCAGTCTGTTTCCTCAGAGGAGAATTCTTCATCTGCTTCAGAACTACTAAGAGCTGGCTTCCTGAGCTCATCTAGTGACGAGTATCTCCTAGAGACCTCCGCTAATTGATCTTTCTTCTTTTCCCTTTTTCCTCTTTTTCTTCTAATCTCTCTCCAGGTATTCCTACCTAACCTTAACTTTTCCTCGGGTTCAAGACCCTTGGAAAGGCCTGTATACTTATTTTGTGTACCATATTTTCTCTTTGCTCCTACTCTCTCTCCCCGCTTTACTTCTGATAGCTTGTCCTGAATTTCCTCTAGAATTTTCAGCCCTATCTTAATCACTTGATAACATGTGAAAAGGAACAAAAGGGCTCCTAACACCAGAAAAAATTCAAGGCCAAACATATTCCACTTTACTTCTGATAGACTGTCTTGAATTTCCTTAGAAAGTTCAAGATCAGACTTACCTCGTAAAGCTGTACTCACTGGTACTCTCGTTCCCCAGCTGAAAAGTTCTGAATTCATACAGTTGAATCCTTCTTAACAGTCTGCTTTACGGGAACCTTTATTACCGCGACCCGCAGTTCTGGTTCTGGAATGAGGGATCTTCCTTGCGCCAGTCCCGAGTTTTTTCTCGTCCCGGAATTCGGCACCAATTGTTATTAGACGCGTTCTCACGACCGGCCAGGAAGAACACCACAGACCAGAATCTTCTGCGGCAAAACTTTATTGCTTACATCTTCAGGAGCCAGAGTGCAAGAAGCAAGAGAGAGCGAGAAGCAAGAGAGCAAGAAGCAAGAGAGAGAGAAAACGAAACCCCGTCCCTATTAAAGAGAATTCTCCTTCGCCTAGGACGTGTCACTCCCTGATTGGCTGCAGCCCATCGGCCGAGTTGACGTCACGGGGAAGGCAGAGCACATGGAGTGAAGAACCACCCTCGGCACATGCGCAGATTATTTGTTTACCACTTAGAACACAGCTGTCAGCGCCATCTTGTAACAGCGAATGTGGGCGCGGCTCCCAACATACTTCCATGGATAAGAGAGGCACACTAACACCATGCTTTTATGTCCCATGTCACAGAAAGTCAAAAAGTCTTTTCTTTTTCTACATTTATGATAAACTGAAATGGAGAAGGAAAGAAAGTCAATGAAGTCTTACTTTTTATACTATTTCCTCAAAGTTATTTATCTTAGAATAGTCTACATGTCACAGTGTCATACTCTGCATTAATTTATCTTAGACCTCAAAGATATAACTATAATTCTTTCATTTCTGATTTGAGAAATTGGGCTCTTCATTAGTGTTGTTGGTAGTTTATAATTTTCATTAATTTTTATGTAAAATCATCGCGATAACATTGATCTTTACCATAGAACTCACCTTGATCATCCAAGTTTGCCTGCCTTTTGAGTCATGTAGGAGACATGGGTTTAGGTTCATTTTCTGAGTGAGTTTCAAGAGAAGTGAAGGGAAGAGTCACCGTGAATATGAGTGATATCTTTAGATAAAAGCTGGGATCCTGAGTAAGTTAAGAGAGGAGAAAGAGAAGTCCAGTTGAATACTAGTGTTTCTTCTTCTGTTTCCTGATCTGTGGAGATGTGATATCTTCCAACCACATATGAACTCTGCAATGCTCCTTTTCTTGTGAAATTGCTTATTTTCACACCTTTCTGACTTAATTCTTTTTGTGGATGTCAGAAAACACTGAACAATAACCATGTCACAGCCTCAATGTTGAATTGCCTTGAGAGGTCCTCTGTGTAACTATATCCTGTTACTTCTGAATTCAGCCTTACTTGATTGTAGGCGATGGTCAGATTCAGCTAGAGTTCTTGCCAGAATATAATATGAAAGGTCTACATAAAACCAGATACACTAAACTAAGAGAACTAAGAGAAGCTAAGAGAAGAGGAAGTGGGAAAGAGCCTTGAACACATTGGCACAGGGGAAAATTTCCTGAACAGAACACCAATGGCCCAGACTCTAAGAACAACTAAAAACAAATGGAATCTCATAAAATTGAAAAGTTTCTGTAAGGCTAAGGACACTGTCATCAAGGCCAAAACAGCAACCTACTTATTGGGAAAAGATCTTTACCAATCCTATATGTGATAGAGGGCTCATATCCAATAAATACAAAGAACTCAAGAAGTTAGACTCCAGAGAAACAAATAACCCTATTAAAATGGGGTACAGAGATAAAGAATTCTCAACTGAGGAAACTCTAATGGCCAAGAAGCACCTAAAGAAATGTTCAGCATCCTTAGTCATCAGGGAAATGCAAATCAAAACGACCCTGAGATTCCACCTTATACCAGTCACAAGATCAGAATTCAGGAGACAAGAGATTCTGGTGAGGATATGGAGAAAGAGGAACACTACTCCACTGCTGGTGGGATTACAACCACTTTGGAAATCAGTCTGGCGGTTCCTCAGAAATTTCAACAGAGTATTTCCTCAGGACCCAGCTATACCACTCCTGGGCATATACTCAAAAGATTTTCCAATATATAACAAGGCCACATGCTCTACTATGTTTATAGCAGCCTTATTTATAATAGCCAGAAGCTGGAAAAAAACCCAGAAGTGCCTCAACAAAGGAATGGATACAGAAAATTTGGTACATTTACACAATGGAGTACTAATAAGCTATTAAAAACAATGACTTCATGAAATTTGAGGGCAAGCGGATGCAACTAGAAAAAATATCCTGAGTGAGGTAACCCAGTCACAAAAGAACACAACAAGGTATGTATGCACTGATAAGTGAATATTAGTCCAAAAGCTCTGAATACTCACAATAAGACTCACAGACCATATGAAGCTCAAGAAGAAGGAAGACCAAAGTCCTACTTAGAAGGGGGAACAAAATACACATGGGAGGTAGAGGGTAGGAGGGACTTGGGAAGAAGAGAGGAGGAGGATGGGGAAAAGGGGGACAGGATCAGGTGTGGGAGGCGACAAGGGAGATGTACAGAGGGTCAGGAAATTAACAGAGGTATGTAGCAACGGGGGATGGAAAACAGGCTACCAGAAAGTCCCAGATGCCAGGAAAGCAAAAGCCTCCCAGGACCCAACCGGGATGACATTAGCTGAAATGCCCCACAAAGGGAGAAGGAACCTGTAGCGACCATATCCAGAGGTTAGGCATGGCCCCTGTTGAGGGATGGGGTCACCTACCCATCTCCAAAATTTAAACTAAGAAATGCTCCCGTCTGAAGGAAATACAGAGACAAAGTATGGAGCAGAGCCTGAAAGAAAGGCCATCCAGAGACTGTCCCACCAGGGGATCCATACCATATACAGCCACCGAACCCAGACACTATTGTAGGTGCCAAAGAAGTGCTTGCTGACAGGAGACTGATATAGCTGTCTCCTGAGAGGCTCTGCCAGAGCCTGACCAATACAGATGTGAATGCTTGCAGCCCAACCATTGTACTGAGCAGGGGGATCCCAATGGAGGAGTTAGAGAAAGGACTGAAGGAGCTGAAGAGGCTTGCAACCCCATAGGAAGAACAATAATATCAACCAATCAGACCCCCCACCCCAGAACTCCCAGGGACTAAACCACCAACCAAAGAATACACATGGAGGAACCCATGGCTCCAGCTGCATATGTAGCAGAGGATGGCCTTATCTGGTGTCAGTGGGATGGGGTCCTATGATATCCCAGCTTAGGGGAATGCCAGCGGTGGGGTGGGAGTGGGTGGGGGATATGGGGGTGGGTGGGTGGGTGGGAGAGCACCCTCATAGAAACAGGAGGGAGGCGAAATGGGATAGGGGTTTTGTGGAGGGGAAACTGGGAGTGGGGATATCATTTGAAATGTAAATAAATAAAATAACCAATAAAAATGTTTTTTAAAAGAAGAAAGGTCCCTAACCTACTTCCATACAGAATCCTTGGTTTTGTCTAATACCCCATTATAACAGCGTTCCATAGTGATCTTTTTGTTGGTCACCTGGGTCTCCACACACACCAAAAGGGCTCATTAACCTCTGCTTACAAGATTCCACACTTTTCCAAATTTGTTCCTCAAACCAATGCCTTTCTTCCTGATAAAGTTGAGATACAACCAGTTGCTTCATGATCCTGGTGCCATTCCCATAATCTACAGTCTCTACTTAACCTTCATATTGCTGTGGACCATACTGTGGGCAAATAACCTCTGAATCCTCTAAGTTACTTCTGGTTAAACATAAACAAGAGAAGTAACTAATAAATATTTTTTTATGCTTATAGGCTTATGAAATCATTGAATTGTACTTATGGTTAAATTTCTGTTGTTTTACTAATATTTGAAATAACTGTTAAAATCATTGAGCTTTAACATTCTGTCTTAACTTATATAGTTAAGGTTTTCTTTAAATACAAATTTCTAATTTATAGTTTGGCATCTTCTGTGTATGGACTTAGTGGAATCAATGAAGGTCAATGGTATCTGAGTTTATTTTGTTGGTACTGGGGTGTTTTGTATAGGGGTCAGCTCTCTTGTCGAGCCCGCAAGAAGGACAACTTAATCCTTTTGCAGTGTCCTCTATTTTGCTTTATTGTATATTGATGCTAATTAAATTACAAAGTCTTCCAAAATATTTTATAATTTATTTGACCTATTTGTTTTTACTTAGAACTTTTATAATTTTCAAATAATTCTTAATTTTGCTGGCTTAATTCCAGTTAGTTTGGAGAGCATGCTTTGACTCCTTTGTTTTGTTTTTATGAATAATTGAATATTAGCTTAAGACCTTGGCTTTGGTAAATCTCCTTTGTGTACTAATAACAGATGTATCTTCTGCTATTGTTTAGTATGGTATCTGTAATGAGATCACATATTTTCGTCACAGTGTGTTGGATTTTGCCTCTTTATTAATGTTGTTATTGAAAAAGTGTCCTTTAATGTTTCCCACTGGAGTTACACATCTAATTTTTTGTTTTTAAATTTGAACTTTCAATTTATTCATTTTAATCCATTCTATTATTTGTTATGCATAATACTTAATATGTCTTCATGCTATATTAATTCTTTTCTTTGAATAGTGTTTCTTATTTTTTATGTCTACCTACTTCTAATTCTAACAATTGTCTTTGCCTTATAACCTACATTTTTGTTATAAGTTTTACTAAATAAACTACTTTTTAGTTTCAGATGTCTTATGTATCTTTTAAGTACACACATGATTTATCATACACACACACACACACATATATATATATATGTGTATATCTCTCTATATATATTTCCTTCAGAATTCATCCCCCTTAAAGGCAGCCAAGACATAGTCTGCAGGTAGTTTGCGCTGACTACCCCCTACCATGACCGTCATGATGAGTTTTGCTTTATGCCCTGAGTCCCAAGGTTATGATAAAATGTGAACTCCAGCTTCCAAAACTTACATGTTTGTGATGTACTGTTGTAAAAAATTTTAAGTTACTACTTTTGTTACCAGATTCTAATTGAAATTTGTGATTTTTACTCAGTCTGCAATTCTTTTGTTAGCAGAATTTATCTGTTGCACGGGAAGATGTGTATTACATATTGACTTCCCAACTTCAATTTTTGATACCTGTATATTCATGAGTGTAGACCACTGTCATCTGCTTACAAAGTCTCCATCTTTGAAGAAAATGGACTTTCCTTCTCCTAGAGGCAACTATCTGTCAATAGTGCCTCAGCTAAATGTTGGGATCATGGGTCCCTTCTGCTTCTATGCTGGGATGTTGGTTGACTTGATCTTGTTCATGTGTTGTGCAGGCAAGCACAGATGCTGTGGTTTTGTGAGTACAGAATCTTGCCATATCCATAAGACACAGTTTCACTTGGATCCCTTCCCATCCTTGGCTGTCATAATCTTTCCACCCTGTTTTCCATGATGGTCCTTGAGTCTTGTGCGCAGGGAGTTCTACATTTTTCTCACCTTTCTATATCTTTATATAAAATATCTAAGTGCACAAGATGGGATTTCTCATTTTGTATTTTACAACCTCTGCAATTATTATATGCAATAGTTCTGACTACAATTAAATTTTATTGTTAGTGTGTTAGTATGCTTACTGTTTGTGTGGTCCACTGTACGTTTTTTCTTTATATTTTCACATTACACATTATACATCGTTCAGAAGTACTTAATTCTATGATATCTTTATTGACCTCTTTGTTTTAAATATTTTACTTATTTCTAGTTATACATTACAACATCAATTTTGACATCATTACAGAAGAATACTAGTTAGCACTCTGCTTTTCTTAGACATAGCTGGAGACTTTTATTCCATGTACTTTGCATATCCCCCTTTATGCTTTTGTGGTACGCACTTTGATGGAGTGTTATGTCACTGGTGTGTTCTTACATTTGCCCTATACTGCACTGAGAAATACAGGTGGTTAAGACACAAGACAAGCCATGGCACTTACTCCTCATGAGTTTACAGTTGACACAGCTCTGCTTCTGCTTTGTGGTCTCTATTTTCCTAGCAGATTGCAATAACTCAGTTTTGGTGTGGTGTTCTTTACACTGTATGTTTGAATCCATGGGAAGTATTATAAATAGTTTTCTATGACCTATAGCAGAACAAAGTCAGCTTTTTTTCTATGATAATTGTTAGTTTTGAGTCTAAGGAAGACTAACATGGAAGCAGCATCTAGTAGAATGACTTCATTAGTCTGCATTTCTTCTATATGAAAACTTGCAATATCAAGATGCTATGAATAATAAAGACTTTTTAAGCATAGTTTGATTATGACTTATGGAAACGATACTGATTTGCAGAAAATATACTCAGAAGTAAAGAGAGACCATTATTGTACTGATTTTGTTATGCTTTTGAGACAGGGACTCACTGTGTAACCCAGGCTGGCTTCAAACTCTTGACATTCCTGCCTTAGCTCCCAGGTTCTGTGATTAGAAACATATTCTAGTAGGTTCACTCAAATTTTTCTACTACATTTTTTTTACGTTGCAAAGGAAAAAAAACCCAAAACCCAAGTGAAATCCAAGAAAATATCTGTTCTTTCAGGATATGATTTTTATGTGCTTGCCTCCATAATTCTGTATAACTAATTTCTTCCAAACTTTGTGGATTAAAACCATTTAACCATTTATTTTAGTCACATGTCTGCAGGTTGGCTATGAGGCTGATATTGGATGCTGATATTGGCAGTTCTCTGAGTCTAGGCTAGGCTTACTTGCCCACCTGGGCATCATCTGGCTCTTGGCTGATCTCAGATAGTCTTGGCTGGGGTGACTAGAGCTATTCAGCTGTGCTCCAGCAAGCTAGCTCAAGCATGTGTTCATGCAATCAGGGAGAAATAACAGAATGAACTGAAATATGTAAGCACTTTTCCAACCTTATGCTGGCTTCACATTTGCTCATTGAGATGACTGAACTTGAGTCAAGGGGTGGTGTAGTACATCTAATGTGGAGGGCAGAGCGCTGGAAATTATACGGTATGAGTGAATGGAAGTGACAGTCATTAATCCTCTATCTTGGAACAACAGAGGATAGAAAAGGTTTTCAGGCAGACACTTACTTCTTTCAGACTTTGCATACTTGTGTAGAACAGAGCAAAGAAATGTATCAAGAATATTTTAGTTTTGATCTTCACAGTGGCCAGTATGAGGAGCCATGACTTGTTTGAGAACAGTTGGACTGGCTTTCTTAAAAGTGAGAATTATAGACTGTTCAGGATCATTAATTTTCCTTTGCTCTGAGGATTATGACGTTTCTTTTGAATTACAAACTACTTCTGATTAGGTAAGTGAATGAGCACATGGTAATCAGCTTAGGTACTGTGTCCCATAAATACATTTAGTTCATGTATTTTACCAGCGGTGTTGGCAGATACACTTAATTATTTATAGTAAGACTTCATAATAATCTAATAACTGTCTGACTATATATTAGGAAGGAGAAAACATGTTTTTCCTTGTTTTTAAATCAAACCCTTCCTCTACCGTACCTGGTTTTGTGGAAATGAGGTGAAACACAATGATTTTACTTTCTACATTTTAGGAAAATCTTTGATAACTAAAAGCATCTTCTAAATTTTATTTATATATGTTTCTAGAAAAGGAGATTTGCTTATAGATCTCTTATAGTTTTTGCTTTTCTTTTAGAAAGACTCGTAAAAGCACAAGAATTCCTGGGCTCATATGCATAATTAAAAACAAAACAAAACACTTGAAGTGGGAGAATCAAAGTCTTAGCAGTGCTTATGGTTAGAAAACATGTTCTATGATAATCTTAACTTTCTTTTATTGATACTTTCAAGGCATTTAAATAAAATACAAATAAAAATAAACCTGTATTGTTTGGAAAGTGGCTTACATTGATTTCACTCTTGTGTTTCTGATTGGCCCATTTTCACATGGCATTAACCTAAAAAGTCAAGGTCATTGTTGGTGCAGCCTTACTTATTAAATTTCAATTATTTAGCTTTTAGCTATATGTATACAAAATTATCTATATCTGTCCTGGCTACTTTCTCTGTGCCATATATCCATCACATACCTCAGTGGAACTGAATTTCAGGTGTTTCTAAACCTCTTTCTTCCTGGACCCTCTAGGGTAGACATTCCAAACCACAACCCTTTCCAGGGTCAAAAGACCCTTTCATGGGGGTCTCCAAAGACCATGGGAAAACACAGATATTTATATTACATTACATAACAGTAGCAAAATTATAGTTAGGAAGTAGCAATGAAATAATTTTATGGTTGTGGGTTACCACAACATGAGTATTTGTATTAAAGGATCACAGCATTAGGAAGGTTGAGAGCCACTGTCCTATGTCCTATGCTTTTTTATGTATCACAAATATTTCCTACCTTTGATTCTGGGGTATGGCTCAGTAACAGGCTTGCCAAGTAAGCACAGAGCCCTGAATTTGGCTTCCCAGCATCAACATAAAATGGTAAGCATGATGGTCATGTCTATGTAGGCAGGGATGGGTGGATCTCAGGACTCCCCTGACCAAGCCCTCTACTCTAGCTGAGCCAGTGGCTTCAGGTTCACTGAGATATAATGTCCAAAAGTAACCCAGTAACATGGGTCTAGAGATATGTCTCAGAAGTTACAAGTACATGCTGTTCTTGTAGAGGACTGGTTTTCAGCACCTACATGATGGCTCACAACCACCTGAAATTCTAGTTCCTAGGGATTCTTTTGGTCTATGAGTTCACTGGGCACATGTATGTGTATATATGCAGCACCTCACACACATGTAATAACAATAAAATCTTCAAAAAGAAAAAAAGACCCAGTAAGGTGGAGGCCAACAGAAGGCACCCAGAACTGCCTCATACACATGTACCCATGCTGTACAACACATATACCAAGTTATTTCATATTTTAGAAAAGGAGGCAGATTCCATACAGATATTTGATACACAAAGGAAGACATAGAGGGGAAAGAGTTTATTCAATAAACAGAGCATTTCTCTCTGTGATGTTTACTCTCTTAAAATCCTTTGAAACACAGACTCTGGTACATGCCTGGGTTTCCTTCAGTGTGTCTATTCATGGCAGGTTTTTGCAAGCTCTTTCTGAATAAGTTCTTATTGTTAAAGAAATAATTGCTAGTTTTGAGTAAACTTTTATTGAACAGTCTTGAATAATTATCCTGTGAGGTGTGTTCCTAAATTATCATTTATGGTGTACGCAACATTTTATGAAATAATTGGTGGCTGATACCATGCCTCAATGAAATAACTACTTGTTTAGTGCAATATTTTACCCAAATTATTTATGCTTTGCAGAGTTTTCATTTGTCCTGGATCATCTCTTGGAAAGTGTTTCATTAAATATTTTCTCTTCTGTACAATGGGGTGATGAGCTGTTGAGGCTTTGAATTATTGTGCAGCTGCTTGGCTTATAGAGCTTTAGAAAGGGAAGCAAGGACTCATTCTTAAACTCACAAGTTGCCATTAAGTTTATTGCACGTCCAGTAGCAGATGACCGAACGCAATCTGATGCTCACCATGCTGCCCCGTGTTGTTAAAGGACATAATAAATACAGAAGCATAGGCAATATTTTCTTGTGTGTTTCAGATTAAATGTCTTGGAAGCATAGTTTGGGATTTGAGATCAATATCTACGAAGGGAATGGTGAGAGGATGAGGCTGGGCAGAAAAGGAAATGTGATGCAAACCAATAATGTCTCTGCCAAGGTGGCAGAGAGCAAGTGCTGACTGTCACAACTGCTCCTGCTGAAGGTGAAATAATGAGCCCCCTCCCCTGTGCACTTGCCAGATGCTGGTGGTTCTAAGAAAGGCATTATTTAGGCCCTGAAGACTGCAGCTGTGGAAGATCTTGAAGGTGACACCTGGAGTCTGCTGCACTCCCCACAGCTGGCCTGCAGAGCCTGCTAGAAGTTGATCTGGCTATGCAGCCCAAAGTTTGCCACCTGCTGTTAGCCTACTGCTGACAGTCCAGCATTTCCTCTCAACCTCAGTTATATACACGTTCATTTAAATCTCATTTGTTCTTTCAGATTATCTAAATGAGTTACTTTCTAGCTGTATTTGTGCTTAGGTGTATTTTTTTTAACCAAATGGCAATTAAAATTTTATATAACTCTCTACTGCAAAAGTACTCAGTGAGAATTTCCTTTACAGGGTCTCTTGATTTTAGACAAGTGTAGGTGACACTGATCTACCTAATTTAGTTTTTATGTCAAATTAGTGCACACTTTTTTTTAAAGAGAAAAATTGTTAGAGTTACATAATTCTGAGAGATGAATCGCTCAATTATCTTTCAACTAAGTTTCATTTAGTTAAATTCATTCTTTCAGGAAAGTACTTTGAAGAGTTTGGTTAATAGAGTTATAGATTCTGTATTAAACACATATGTGTAATATGTATAACTTTATGTAGAGTTAATATGCTTACATATTTTTACATAAGGAAATAGGAAATCACTATATATAGCATTGTACTCTTTGTTTTAAGAAGTAACATGTTTTCCTAGTACAGTTAAATATAAAGCTATGTAATTTTTAACTTTTAACACATGGTAGGTATTTATAGCTTTTGACAGTTTATCAATATTTACAAAGTGCCAAAGAACATTTTCACAAATATTGGTGTGTATGTGCCAGGAGTTACTGTGAGATAAACCCATAGAGGAGTTTGTGAAAATGAAGAGCACGCTAACATCATCTTCCAGAATGGTTGTAGTTATCTGAATGCTCATCCTCAATCTTGGAGAAAGCGCCTAACCCAGCAGCCCTGTCTTCACATCTTCTCAGTTTAACATATATAAACTCTTCCTGCTTCCGCTTTAACGTGTACATACTTTTGTCATCGGAGGAACTAATTCTAAATAACAAAATTAGTATCGATTTTATTTTATATGCTGAATTACCAATAAAACAATTTTACTGTAGCTAGGTTGATGGGCAATGTAACATGTGGTAGTTTGGGTTTTTTGATAACAGGCCCAAGAAATGAATGCTGATAGACTTAATAAAAGAAAAGAAAACAAACAAAAAAAAGAAGCAAGTTGGCCATATAGCCAGTGGGACCCAGGATAATGGAGCTAATGATGAGGCATGAAAACTAAATTCTCATGTGATAGCTTTATTCATAGCCTCAGACAATATATACTTAAAGGGGTAAGGTCACTTGAGTAAGGTTTTTGAGTGCCAAATGTATACAATCACAAGGACAAACTGCATGTGGAAAATTGATGTTTTTCCATAGAGGTAAATAAAGGATAGTTTAAACATTCAATTGAATAACAAAAGCAAGCAATTAAGCGTAACCTTAAGTAAACTCTTATGTGCCACACCTAGGAGGAGCATGAAATCACATCCTAAGAACAATTCTGCGTATTGAAGAAACTGAGGTCTTAATAGTCTTGTCTTGTTTTCTTAAAGTATTCTCATAAGCACTCAGAAGTCTCCTCATTTGCCTCCATTCTTGAACCTTGTTCTGAAAGGTACATAGTGCACAGAATAGACAGGGATGGCCATAGATTCAGGTTGGGAAAAGACTGAAAGAATAAGCTGAAGTCTTTCTCACACATGGAAGTCAAAGTAGCCAGGCTCTTAGCCTGACTTCATTTGGAAACCATGCCACTACAGAAAGTTAAATTATCAGGAAATTCTGCTGGAGTAAGGTAAGCTTTTCATCCAATGTACCATGTTACATGTGAAGAGACACAAGATGCACTCAAGATATTCAGGCACAGGTTGAGGTTGAGGTGTTTAATCTTTGATCCAGTGAATGTCAGGTTTGCCAGAAATAACCACAGTGGAACAAAAGACACCCAACCTAGAGAAATCAGTTCTGCCTTGAACTCATCCTGTTGTGTACTTTGATGTCCACTGTGTATTCTATCAGTTTGCAGTGTTTTCTTATGGCTTTGTTACAGACTTATCATAGCCACATACAAAGATCAACTGTAAAGTTTAGATAGCATAAATTACTTATTTATAACTCTTTTCAAATACTTTCTATTGTTAACAAATATATTTCATTAATGTTTTCTAGTTTCTTGGTTTGGGTCTTTACATGTTTAATGATTCAGAATTTCTGGAGAGAATTCTCCTGAGCTTTACTTAAATCTAACACATACAGCATAGTTACCAGAGACAGAACCTTTAAAATACAATCCTATTAAAATGGGAGAGGAAACAGTGTCCCGGATTCCCACAAAGAGGTTGACTAATAACTAAACAGCTGATTCAGAAAGATTTTGAATTGGGGTAATAAAAACAGATGTTCAGAAAACTGGCCAAAGTAGTTGTGGATATTTTAAGAAAGTCTCTTGAAATGCGTGAGAGACATAGAGTATGTATACTGTGGGTTATTTATCCCTGGAAAATTATTTCCATGCAAAAATGGCACAAATGATGAAGGTGAGGAAGGAGTAAGAGCAGGAAGAAGACAAATAGATGAATGTTGGGTAGAATATGAAAAAACGATAGATAATAGATTATAAATTTATTATACAGTTGTTCCCCATCAGATGTTGTCTTGAGTACTTTATGTATGAAAGCCTTTCAATTTCTGAACTGTGCTGTGCTAGAATAACTATGATACTCTTCATCTCCTACATAATTAGGTGGAAGCAAATGTATAGATGTTAAGATATGTGTTTCCTGTATATTGTTCATAAATTACAATGTTGGGCTTCAAGGTCAGGAGATTCTGCTTTTGAAACCCATTCTATTCCTATGTGTGCAGGGAACTTGGCTCATGTGGACCTTAAAAGGATGGGTTTGTCTTAGCACAACCCGAGATGTGCTGCTGGTGCCTTTGGGCTACCTGCAAAGGAATTTAGAGGTGATACATAGTCTCATAATAGCACGGTGTTATTAGCCTATCTTTTCTAAGAATCAGTAACCATCTTTTTCTTAATGACACTTGATTTTGTTAGCTGAAGTGGGGCAATCTATGGGTCCTGATTGCTTCAGGTAAAATGATCCCTCTTTGGAAGAATGAAGAGATAGCTAACATTCTTTTCACATTTAGCTGGTTACTTCTATGCACCCGATGTGTTACAAACAGAAAAGATAACCTATAACACCTGCAATGCTGGTCAACTTACTATTGTTTAAAATTCTTTTAGAACACATTTCTTAAAAAATGCTTTATTAGAACTCAAATGATATGTACTCACTGATAAGTGGATATTAGCCCAGAAACTTAGTATACCCGAGATATAAGATACAATTTGCAAAACACATGAAACTGAAGAAGAATGAAGACCAAAGTGTGGACACTTTGCCCCTTCTTAGAATTGGAAACAATCGACTCAGCAGAACTTAGGAAATTAGTCTGAACAGGTGAGAGGGTGCGCCAGAGAACTGGACAGCTTCTGGGACAGTCGGAAGCACAGAGCCGCTGAGGCAGCACCCTTGGCGGGCCGCAGACAGCCTGCCACCATCCGGACCAGAGGACAGGTGTCCGCCTGGCTCGGGAGGCGGCCTCAGCCTCAGCAGCAGCGGTCGCCATCTTGGTTCCGGGACTCCCTGGAACTTAGGATTTTAGTCTGCACAGGTGAGAGTCTGCACCACAGAAGCTGACAGCTTCTGGGAACTGCCAAAGCAACACAGCTTCTGAGAAAGGCCCTGTTTTGGGCCTTCTTCTTCGGCCAGGAGGAGGTCCAAAAACAAGATATCTGCGCACCTTTCCTGTAAGAGAGCTTGCCAGCAGAGAGTGCTCTGAGCACTGAAACTCAGAGGAGAGAATCTGTCTCCCAGGTCTGCTGATAGACAGTAACAGAATCACCAGAAGAACAATCTCTAAACAGAGTAAACTATAACTACTAACTCCAGAGATTACCAGATGGCGAAAGGTAAACGTAGGAATCTTACTAACAGGAACCAAGACCACTCACCATCATCAGAACCCAGCACTCCCACTTCGTCCAGTCCAGGACACCCCAACACACCCGAAAACCTAGACCTAGATTTAAAAGCATATCTCATGATGATGGTAGAGGACATCAAGAAGGACTTTAATAAATCACTTAAAGAAATACAGGAGAACACTGCTAAAGAGTTACAAGTCCTTAAAGAAAAACAGGAAAACACAATCAAACAGGTAGAAGTCCTTACAGAAAAAGAGGAAAAAACATACAAACAGGTGATGGAAATAGACAAAACCATACTAGACCTAAAAAGGGAAGTAGACACAATAAAGAAAACTCAAAGTGAGGCATCACTGGAGATAGAAACCCTAGGAAAGAAATCTGGAACCATAGATTTGAGCATCAGCAACAGAATACAAGAGATGGAAGAGAGAATCTCAGGTGCAGAAGATTCCATAGAGAACATCAGCACAACAATCAAAGAAAATGGAAAATGCAAAAAGATCCTAACTCAAAATATCCAGGAAATCCAGGACACATTGAGAAGACCAAACCTACAGATAATAGGAGTGGATGAGAATGAAGATTTTCAACTCAAAGGACCAGCAAACATCTTCAACAAAATTATTGAAGAAAACTTCCCAAATCTAAAGAAAGAGATGCCTATGAACATACAAGAAGCCTACAGAACTCCAAATAGACTGGACCAGAAAAGAAATTCCTCCCGACACATAATAATCAGAACAACAAATGCACTAAATAAAGATAGAATACTAAAAGCAGTAAGGGAAAAAGGTCAAGTAACATATAAAGGCAAGCCTATCAGAATTACACCAGATTTTTCACCAGAGACTATGAAAGCCAGAAGAGCCTGGACAGCTGTTATACAGACACTAAGAGAACACAAATTCCAGCCCAGGCTACTATACCCAGCCAAACTCTCAATTACCATAGATGGACAAACCAAAGTATTCCAAGACAAAACCAAATTCACACATTATCTCTCCACGAATCCAGCCCTTCAAAGGATAATAACAGAAAAAAATCAATACAAGAACGGGAACAACACCCTAGAAAAAACAGGAAGGTAATCCCTCAACAAACCTAAAAGAAGACAGCCACAAGAACAGAATGCCAACTTTAACAACAAAAATAACAGGAAGCAACAATTACTTTTCCTTAATATCTCTTAACATCAATGGTCTCAACTCCCCAATAAAAAGACATAGACTAACAAACTGGCTATACAAACAGGACCCAACATTTTGCTGCTTACAGGAAACACATCTCAGAGAAAAAGATAGACACTACCTCAGAATGAAAGGCTGGAAAACGATTTTCCAAGCAAATGGTATGAAGAAACAAGCTGGAGTAGCCATCCTAATGTCTGATAAGGTTGACTTCCAAGCCAAAGTCATCAAAAAAGACAAGGAGAGGCACTTCGTTCTCATCAAAGGCAAAATCCTCCAAGAGGAACTCTCAATTCTGAATATCTATGCTCCAAATACAAGGGCAGCCACATTCATTAAAGAAACTTTAGTAAAGCTCAAAGCACACATTGCACCTCACACAATAATAGTGGGAGACTTCAACACACCACTTTCACCAATGGACAGATCATGGAAAGAGAAACTAAACAGGGACACACTGAAACTAACAGAAGTGATGAAACAAATGGAGCTGACATATCTACAGAACATTTTATCCTAAAACAAAAGGATATATCTTCTTCTCAGCACCTCATGGTACCTTCTCGAAAATTGACCACATAATAGGTCACAAAACAGGCCTCAACAGATTCAAAAATATTGAAATTGTCCCATGTATCCTATCAGATCACCATGCACTAAGGCTGATCTTCAATAACAACAAAAAAAAAAAATAGAAAGCCAACACTCACGTGGAAACTGAACAACACTCTTCTCAATGATACCTTGGTCAAGGAAGGAATAAAGAAAGAAATTAAAGACTTTTTAGAGTTTAATGAAAATGAAGCCACAACGTACCCAAACCTATGGGACACAATGAAAGCATTTCTAAGAGGGAAACTCATAGCTCTGAGTGCCTCCAAGAAGAAACGGGAGAGAGCACATACTAGCAGCTTGACAACACATCTAAAAGCTCTAGAAAAAAAGGAAGCAAATTCACCCAAGAGGAGTAGACGGCAGGAAATAATCAAACTCAGGGGTGAAATCAACCAAGTGGAAACAAGAAGAACTATTCAAAGAATTAACCAAACGAGGAGTTGGTTCTTTGAGAAAATCAACAAGATAGATAAACCCTTAGCTAGACTCACTAGAGGGCACAGGGACAAAATCCTAATTAACAAAATCAGAACTGAAAAAGGAGACATAACAACAGATCCTGAAGAAATCCAAAACACCATCAGATCCTTCTACAAAAGGCTATACTCAACAAAACTGGAAAACCTGGACAAAATGGACAAATTTCTGGACAGATACCAGGTACCAAAGTTGAATCAGGATCAAGTTGACCTTCTAAACAGTCCCATATCCCCTAAAGAAATAGAAGCAGTTATAAATAGTCTCCCAGCCAAAAAAAGCCTAGGACCAGACGGGTTTAGTGCAGAGTTCTATCAGACCTTCAAAGAAGATCTAATTCCAGTTCTGCACAAACTTTTTCACAAGATACAAGTAGAAGGTACTCTACCCAACTAATTTTATGAAGCCACTATTACTCTGATACCTAAACCACAGAAAGATCCAACAAAGATAGAGAACTTCAGACCAATTTCTCTTATGAATATCGATGCAAAAATCCTCAATAAAATTCTCGCTAACCGAATCCAAGAACACATTAAAGCAATCATCCATCCTGACCAAGTAGGTTTATTTCCAGGGATGCAGGGATGGTTTAATATACGAAAATCCATCAATGTAATCCATTATATAAACAAACTCAAAGACAAAAACCACATGATCATCTCGTTAGATGCAGAAAAGGCATTTGACAAGATCCAACACCCATTCATGATAAAAGTTCTGGAAAGTTCAGGAATTCAAGGCCCATACCTAAACATGATAAAAGCAATCTACAGCAAACCAGTAGCCAACATCAAAGTAAATGGAGAGAAGCTGGAAGCAATCCCACTAAAATCAGGGACTAGACAAGGCTGCCCACTTTCTCCCTACCTTTTCAGCATAGTACTTGAAGTATTAGCCAGAGCAATTCGACAACAAAAGGAGATCAAGGGGATACAAATTGGAAAAGAGGAAGTCAAAATAGCACTTTTTGCAGATGATATGATAGTATATATAAGTGACCCCAAAAATTCCACCAGAGAACTCCTAAACCTGATAAACAGCTTCGCTGAAGTAGGTGGATATAAAATTAACTCAAACAAGTCAATGGCCTTTCTCTACACAAAGAATAAACAGGCTGAGAAAGAAATTAGGGAAACAACACCCTTCTCAATAGCCACAAATAATATAAAATATCTCGGCGTGACTCTAACGAAGGAAGTGAAAGATCTGTATGATAAAAACTTCAAATCTCTGAAGAAAGAAATTAAAGAAGATCTCAGAAGATGGAAAGATCTCCCATGCTCATGGATTGGCAGGACCAACATTGTAAAAATGGCTATCTTGCCAAAAGCAATCTACAGATTCAATGCAATCCCCATTAAAATTCCAACTCAATTCTTCAACGAATTAGAAGGAGCAATTTGCAAATTCATCTGGAATAACAAAAAACCGAGGATAGCAAAAACTCTTCTCAAGGATAAAAGAACCTCTGGTGGAATCACCATGCCTGACCTAAAGCTTTACTACAGAGCAATTGTGATAAAAACTGCATGGTACTGGTATAGAGACAGACAAGTGGACCAATGGAATAGAATTGAAGACCCAGAAATGAACCCACACACCTATGGTCACTTGATCTTCGACAAGGGAGCCAAAA
This sequence comes from Mus musculus, assembly GCF_000001635.26. Classification (NCBI taxonomy): domain Eukaryota; kingdom Metazoa; phylum Chordata; class Mammalia; order Rodentia; family Muridae; genus Mus; species Mus musculus. Next base: position 101,129,131 of record NC_000068.7, on the reverse strand, counting down.
CCATCCAGTGGAAGAAAGACAGCATTTTCAACAATTGGTGCTGGCACAACTGGTTGTTATCATGTAGAAGAATGCGAATCGATCCATACTTATCTCCTTGTACTAAGGTCAAATCTAAGTGGATCAAGGATCTTCACATAAAACCAGAGACACTGAAACTTATAGAGGAGAAAGTGGGGAAAAGCCTTGAAGATATGGGCACAGGGGAAAAATTCCTGAACAGAACAGCAATGGCTTGTGCTGTAAGATCGAGAATTGACAAATGGGACCTAATGAAACTCCAAAGTTTCTGCAAGGCAAAAGACACTGTCTATAAGACAAAAAGACCACCAACAGACTGGGAAAGGATCTTTACCTATCCTAAATCAGATAGGGGACTAATATCCAACATATATAAAGAACTCAAGAAGGTGGACCTCAGAAAATCAAATAACCCCCTTAAAAAATGGGGCTCAGAACTGAACAAAGAATTCTCACCTGAGGAATACCGAATGGCAGAGAAGCACCTGAAAAAATGTTCAACATCCTTAATCATCAGGGAAATGCAAATCAAAACAACCCTGAGATTCCACCTCACACCAGTGAGAATGGCTAAGATCAAAAATTCAGGTGACAGCAGATGCTGGCGAGGATGTGGAGAAAGAGGAACACTCCTCCATTGTTGGTGGGATTGCAGGCTTGTACAACCACTCTGGAAATCAGTCTGGCGGTTCCTCAGAAAATTGGACATAGTACTACCGGAGGATCCAGCAATACCTCTCCTGGGCATATATCCAGAAGAAGCCCCAACTGGTAAGAAGGACACATGCTCCACTATGTTCATAGCAGCCTTATTTATAATAGCCAGAAACTGGAAAGAACCCAGATGCCCCTCAACAGAGGAATGGATACAGAAAATGTGGTACATCTACACAATGGAGTACTACTCAGCTATTAAAAAGAATGAATTTATGAAATTCCTAGCCAAATGGATGGACCTGGAGGGCATCATCCTGAGTGAGGTAACACAATCACAAAGGAACTCACACAATATGTACTCACTGATAAGTGGATACTAGCCCAAAACCTAGGATACCCACGATATAAGATACAATTTCCTAAACACATGAAACTCAAGAAAAATGAAGACTGAAGTGTGGACACTATGCCCCTCCTTAGAAGTGGGAACAAAACACCCATGGAAGGAGTTACAGAAACAAAGTATGGAGCTGAGATGAAAGGATGGACCATGTAGAGACTGCCATATCCAGGGATCCACCCCATAATCAGCTTCCAAATGCTGACACCATTGCATACACTAGCAAGATTTTACTGAAAGGACCCAGATGTAGCTGTCTCTTGTGAGACTATGCCGGGGCCTAGCAAACACAGAAGTGGATGCTCACAGTCAGCTAATGGATGGATCACAGGGCTCCCAATGGAGGAGCTAGAGAAAGTACCCAAGGAGCTAAAGGGATCTTCAACCCTATAGGTGGAACAACATTATGAACTAACCAGTACCCCTGAGCTCTTGACTCTAGCTGCATATGTATCAAAAGATGGCCTAGTCGGCCATCACTGGAAAGAGAGGCCCATTGGACATGCAGACTTTGTGTGCCCCGGTACAGGGGAACGCCAGGGCCAAAGGGGGGGAGTGGGTGGGTAGGGGAGTGGGGGTGGGTGGGTAAGGGGGACTTTTGGTATAGCATTGGAAATGTAAATGAGCTAAATACCTAATAAAAAATGGAAAAAAAAAAAAGAAATTAAGGAAATGAAAAAAATCCTTCATGGAATGAGATTGAGTTCCTGAGTCCCCACAAATAGTTTAGGAGCTATTGTCAGTTCATGGCTGCTGGAGGAGAGAGTAAACTTTTTTCAGGAATATAGTCAATGGTAGGTTGTTCATGCCCAGCAGATATCCCACAAACATGCTATATAAACATGGTAAATTGGATACAGTGGGTTAAATAAATAACAAAATCTGAAAAGACGTGAGATTGAGAGGATGATTTTGGTAGGAGATTGTTGAGAGGGTTAAAGTGATGGTTGAATGGGAGTAAATATGATCAAGAAACATGTATTCAAGTTTAGAAAATTTTGAAGAATGGATAAAATTATTACAAAAGAAAAAAACCAAGCATCCTGTACTCTACAAATGTTTCAAAATAAAACAATTTATCTAAAATAAAAAAAAAAAAAAAAAAAAAAAAAAAAAAAAAAAAGAAAAGCAGCCAGTGCTCTCAACCATGAGCCATCTCTGCAGCCCTGATATGTATGCTTCGTATACACAGAAACCAAACCGCCGTGTGTGGGGATGGGTCAAGGGAGCTGGCCTGAGGTTAAACTGAAGAACCTGTTTTCCAAGAGTCGCCAGCAGAGATGATGGCTTCTGTTCATGTGATGCCCTGGAGCAAAGGCTGAGGGCAGAGGGCAAAGGACCATTAGAGAGGTATGAGACCACTGGGGTTGTCCCTGAGAAACCCCCAAAACTGCTCCTCAGGAGAAAGCTGACTAGGAGTGTCAGATCCTGTGGAGCTGTGCAGCTTCCTCAAGCCCTGGCCCTGGCGAGAGAAAGTAAATGAAGAAGGCAGAGGAAGAGAGGGAAGGGAGGAAGGAGGGAGGGACGAAGGAGCTAAGTAAAAGAGAGTTTGGGATCTTTATTGTTTCCCAGGACTGGACCTCTAAACTCCAGGACTAAATAAACAAACAAACAAACAAACAAAAAAACAAAAAGAATTGGAAACAATCACCCACAGAAGGAGTTAAAGAGACAAAGTTTGGATCTGAGACAAAAGGATGGACCATCTAGAGACTGCCATATCCAGAGATCCATCCCATAATTAGCCTCCAAATGATGACACCATTGCATACACTAGCAAGATTTTGCTGAAAGGACCCTGATATAGCTGTCTCTTGTGAGACTAGGCCGGGGCCTAGCAAACACAGAAGTAGGATGCTCACAGTCAGCTATTGGATGGATCACAGGGGCCCCAACGGAGGATCTAGAGAAAGTATCCAAGGAGCTAAAGAGATCTGCAACCCTATCAGAGGAACAACATTATGAACTAACCAGTACCCCGGAGCTCTTGACTCTAGCTGCATATGTATCAAAAGATGGCCTAGTTGGCCATCACTGGAAAGAGAGGCCCATTGGACACTCAAACTTTATATGCCCCAGTACAGGGGAATGCCAGGGCCAAAAAAATGGGAATGGGTGGGTAGGGAAATGGGGGGGGGAGGGTATGGGGGACTTTTGGGATTGCATTGGAAATGTAACTGAGGAAAATAAGTAATAATAAAAAATATTTTAAAAAATGCTTTATTTGTTTATCTGAGTTGCTGGTACATACATGACTGTTTTAAGTAACATGTACATGTTGTATATGTATATGTTATATTGGCAAGGTAAAATATTTTATTAATGATTTCCTTTGATGTGATTAGTAATTTTATGTATTGACTCAGTCAGCCAGTCCTTCCATTTTTACCATCTATCTTCCTAAAGATTCCTGTGCACACAAGAACCATGCAATTCAGTAGCCTTGTTCTGGCTCTCCAAGAAATTGCATTCTCTATGCCCAGAGAGACTGGGTGCCTGTATTAGTCAGGGTTTTACTGTTGTGAACAGATACCATGACCAAGGCAAGTCTTATAAAAAACAACATTTAATTGGGGCTGGCTTACAGGTTCAGAGCTTCAGTCCATTATCATCAAGGTGGGAGCATGGCAATATCTAGGCAGGCATGGTGCAGGCAGAGCTGATAGTTCTACATCTTCATCCAAACGCTGCTAATGGAAGACTGACTTCCAGGCACCTAGGGTGAGAATATTGAGCCCATACCCACAGTGACACACCTACTCTAACCAGGTAACACCTATTCCAACAAGGCCACACCTCCAAATGGTACCAGTCCCTGGTTCAAGAATCTATAAACCATCACAGCGCCTGCGTACATTTAAATCACAGCACAGTTATGGTTATGTACTTCGCTTCTTGACCTCCAATTCTTTTTCACTACAAAGCTCATACAAAAACTGTCCCAGGAAACCTTGCTTCTTACCAGACCAATCAGAGCCTGGGTCGAGTACTTAGAGAATGTGTCTGGTTTCTTGGAAAATCCAACATGATAACTTTATGAGGATTGTATTTGATAGTTCTTCAGAGCTTTTCGTTTATTTATCTCTTATAATATCTTATCCTTACTTATCTTGAGATGGCCAAGTCTCTGCCAGAAAATTTCTAAGCCTAGGCATCATTTTTCTTAACTCCATTTTATGAACAGTTCCTCTTGTTTGTTTGGTTTGGGGAAAACTAGGTATAAAATATAAATGTCACTTTCATTTTGCTTCCACCTACATGATTTTAGATGGCCTTTTACATGGAGCTAAAGAGATTTTTTTAAAAATTTGGGCTTACAAGTAAGACATGATTTAACAGTGTTTCATTCCTATGTGAAACACAGTAACAATATTATGACTAACTTTATTATCCCAAGTTTTGCAAAGATAGATATACAATATATTTTCTGCAGCTTAAAATTTGTAGTTTGTGATGGTTAATCTTCATTGTTAATGTGACTAGATTTGGAACCACCTAGCTATAACAGGGTCCCTTCAGCAAAATCTTTCTGGCATATGCAATAGTGTCTGGGTGAACTAACCAGTAACCCAGAGCTCATATCTCTAGCTGCATTTGTATCAGAAGATGGCCTAGTCGACCATCACAAGGAAAAGAGGCCCCTTGGTATTGCAAACTTTATATACCCCAGTACCCCTGTATGGGCCAGGGCCAAGAAGTGGGAGTGGGTGGGTAGGGGAGCAGGGCAGAGGAAGGGTATAGGGAAATTTCGGGATAGAATTTGAAGTGTATGTAAAGAAAATATCTAATAAAAAGTTAGTAATCAATTAATTAAAATATAGAAAGAAAAAATAGAAATCAAGGCTAACTGTAATCCCTAAGAAACAATTGCACAATAACATTATCCCTATATCGGATGATACAAGGGCCGGAGTCCAGGGGCTGCTGTACGACCACCTCTAACCTCCTCTTTCCTCTCCTATGTGTACCTTCTAGAGCACTGGGCCACCTTTCCCTTGAATGAGTCCTACCTGACATGCTTCTTTGAAGGGTTAACTCTGCCCATATCATATTGCAATTCTTGGAGAAGAAATATCATTCAATAAATATTAGGTATAATTATTACTATTCTTCCCAATCAGCATTGGGAATTTTATCACAAGGAAAGTAATTTGAATGCACTTTATGCTTCTGTATTTTCTTGGGTATAAAGATAAGTATGTCTTCCCACATTACTATACCCTTCAATAGCAGAGGTCAAGGGAGAAAACTATTGTAAACTAAGTCTAACAGGAGGGAGCCTAAGTGACAAAATCTTCCCCCAAAGAAATATTACTTCCTCCAAACTTTTCTTTTCTTTTTTCTTTTTTTTTTTTTTAGCTGCATATGTATCAAAAGATGGCCTAGTCAGCCATCACTGGAAAGAGAGGCCCATTGAACATCCAAACTTTATATGCCCCAGTACAGGGGAACGTCAGGGCCAAAAAGTGGGAGTGGGGGGGGAGGGTAGTGGGGGGGAGGATATGGGGGACTTTTGGGATAGCATTGGAAATGTAAATGAGGAAGATAACTAATTAAAAATATTAAAAAAAGATTTACTTATTTTTTAACTAGGTATTTATTTTATTTACATTTTCAATGCTATCCCAAAAGTCCCCCACACCCTCCCACCCCCACTCCCCCACCCACCCACTCCCACTTCTTGGCCCTGGCGTTCCCCTGTACTGAGGCATATCAAGTTTGCAGGAACAATGGGCCTCTCTTTCCACTGATGGCCGACTAGGCCATCTTCTGATACATATGTAGCTAGAGACACGAGCTCCGGGGGGTACTGGTTAGTTCATATTATTGTTCCACTTATAGGATTGCAGATCCCTTTAGCTCCTTGGTTACTTTCTCTAGCTCCTCCATTGGGGCCCTGTGATCCATCCAATAGCTGACTGTGAGCATCCACTTCTGTGTTTGCCAGGGCCCAGCATAGTCTCACAAGAGGCAGCTATATCTGGGTCCTTTCAGCAAAATCTTGCTAGTGTATGCAATGGTGTCAAATAACCCCATTAAAAAATGGGGCTCAGAGCTAAACAAAGAATTCTCACCTGAGGAATACCGAATGGCTGAGAAGCACCTGAAAAAATGTTCAACATCCTTAATCATCAGAGAAATGCAAATCAAAACAACCCTGAGATCAGAATGGCTAAGATCAAAAACTCAGGTGACAGCAGATGCTGGCGAGGATGTGGAGAAAGAGGAACACTCATTCATTGTTGGTGGGATTGCAAGCTTGTACAACCACTCTGGAAATCAGTCTGGTGGTTCCTCAGAAAATTGGACATAGTACTACCGGAGGATCATGCAATACCTCTCCTGGGCATATATCCTCTAAACTTCTAAGGGCCCTACAACCATGAAGTAACAATTAATTTCGCTTATTTTTTATTATACTTATTTAAGTCTATATTTTTCTGGTGTATCTCATCACCCATTTAGCAAATAATTTTGGGAAAAGAATGGATCACACCTCTATCTTATTTCTCCATCCCCAGTGTCTAGTATACCTGGATAATTATTACTGAATACATTTTTTCTATTTTCTTTTATTAAAAAGAGTTATTTCATATAATATATTCTCAATATAGTTTCTTCTCCCCCAGCTCACCAATATACTCCCACCTCCCTTCCTGTCAGGATCCACAACTTGTCCATTTCTTCTTAGAAGGCAAACAGGCATCTAAATAATAATAATAATAATAATAATAATAATAATAATAATTTATATTAAATAATATCAAATCAGAACAGAACAAAAGGCAACAGAAGAACAAGAGCCAAAGAAAAAGCACAAGAAACATGTAGAGGTAGAAACATACTTGGTGGTAGACATAGAATTCCCAGAAAAACACAAAGCTAGAAGCCATGATGTAGACACAAATGACCTGTAAGATAATAAGGGGAAAAATGCCATGAAAAAACATAGTGAGATAAGGACCTTCCAAGGATACCATTGAGTTGATTTTGTGTTGGCCACCTACTGCTTGGCATGGGCCTTCCCTTAGGCATGGTTTGTATCCCCAGTGGACCCCATTGCGGAAAACTAACTTTTTATTGTTCATAGTTATCAATTGGAGATAACTTCTGAGCTAGGGATGGGGGCTTGTGCCTACTTTTTTCAGCCCTGTACTCCTCCTTGTGCAGAGCTGTGAAGACCCTGTGCATGCTTTTGTAGTCTCTACCATGCATATGTTGATCCTGGAGTGTTTAGAAGGCCTTGTTTCATTGCTGTCTCCTGTCTCTTCTGACTTTTGGAATCATTCCACTTACTCTTCGGTAGGGTTCCCTGAGCACTGAAGGAGACATTTAGGACTGAATTTCTCAATCTCTCACTCTCTGTATATTGTCTGTTATGGGTTTCTATATTTGTCCCCATATACTGCAAGAGAAAGCTTGTCTGATGATGGCTGAAAAAGTTAAGATTAAGGTTTAAAGTTGTTTTGCTTTTAATTGCTGCACAAAGGAGGAAACGAATCTCTAATCTTACATTTTGGTTTCTTCACAAATTCTATGAGTTAGCAACTGGATAGACTGTCCTGATGGTAGGTAGTTTTTCCTTCATGATGAGGAAAGAACTCAATATTATCTCAAATCACCAGTGACTGTTGGTTGAGAAGAGTTCAGCTTTTGTCCAGAACTTTTATTTAAAAGTAGCCCTCCATATTGTTTCTGCATGCAGGTAAGTTAGTTAGCATGTAAAGTATCTATTTTCTATTGGCAACATGCCATGCTATAAAAAATAGATACTCCACATGCTTCCTATAGAAAGTGTCATAAGAGAGGACTGTCCCAAGGTAAGACATTTTGTACCATATCTTAAATTACATATCTTCATATCCAGTATACTTTTATCAAAGCTTTGTTGTATCTCAAGGGGATAGGATATAGGCTGTGCTGCTATGGAAGAATCAAAATAAAATACTATGAGATATAGAGGGAGATGAGTGATGTTACTGGAACCATCATTAAGAGATCAAGTATCTCATCGGCATATGTACAATTTGATATCATTGTCGTTGTTCTTTATTCTAATTCTTAATCTTTCACTAGAGCATGTGTAATGAAAGTCATTAAGCCTCTGTCACTGTAGTTAGCATCTGAAATTCTCTAACCAAGTCATGCTTCTTAGAAACTCTCATTAAAAGGAACTGATACAAACAATAGCAGGAGAGGTGGCTCTTTAAAACTGTAGGAACCCAGACATATGTCGCATCCACTCTTGACCAGCAAGAACGACATGACCACCAGTTCTTCTAACAGCAGTTTATTCAGCAAGCTTCAGTCTTCATCTCTCTCCCTCTTCATCTCTCTCCCTTTATCTTTCTCCCTTGAACCCTGGGCCTCTCTTATATACTCTCAGCCCCCATCGACTCATGGCAGGCCATGCTAGGCACTAGGCACTAGGCACGTGGCTTCAGCCAATCAGGGCGGCAGGGGTGCGTCTCCACCAAATATGGACTTGTTTACACCACCAGCTCTGCATCCAGCAGGTGCCATCTTTCAGGTGTGGCTCAGGCAGCCCAAGGGTGGGGGAGGCCACAGCCTCCCACATCTCCCCCTATTTTGTTTTATTGCTGCAAGCAAGCCTCATGGGTGAAGGTAGAGGTCTGATCCCCAGTGTGCAAGCATAGGGGCCCTACACAAAACCATCCCTCGGGCTCATCACCCAGAGAGGTCTTGGCCAGCTTCCTTGTCGTTTTTCCTGGGGGAAGGGAACTAGGTCACTGAACCTTCATGCAATCAGATGTGCCTTCCACTGGATGCCAACAACTCACAAGCTATCCTCTGTGCAATGCTTAGCTTCACAACCCACGGTATAATGCAGATTATTTCTTTAGAGTAGCAAGCCAAATCTGAGGAGATTGTCCCGCCTCCACTGCAGCAAAGGCCTGCACTACCATGGCGGAAGTGTGGGCCTGCACACGCTGCCGACACATGCACCAAACACACAACACACACACTATTACAAGCATACATCCCAAGGCTCCCATTCCTGCCCATTTCTTCAGATGATTCATGGCGGAGGTGCAGACCTGAGGCAAGGGATGAATTCACGGTCACAATGGCCAGCCGGAGCTTCTGCATGGTAGGCATCCGGGTAACCACTGCCAGAGGTCCCATCTCAACACAGGGTATAAAAACATTGGGCAGGACTGCAATCCATTCCATTGCAAGGTGCCACTGCCACAAAAGCCTGTGTTTGCACTGATGACTCTGCATGTGACAGGTGCACTAGAAGGCCAGGACGCTGATTAATATCAGACACAGGGCAAGTCCATCAATTCCGGCCCACTCTTTCAAGCAGGAGACAGCTGTGAGCAATCCAAAGCCTCTGAAACACCCGCGGATAAATTATTCACAGCCGCGGCAGTTTGTAAACAAAGTAACTTGAACAGGCAAAGGTACAAAGCAAGGCATCCTAGTATACAGATTTGTTCCAGCACATACTATATCTACCATTATAAACAACCACAAAAGGAGGCCACATACAAACAGGCGTGGCCTGAAAAGAAACATCTCCTCCTCCAGCAAATTGAAATACAGAAGTTTCAAACACAATAGAACCAGTCCAATAGTAGATAAAGCTGAACACGATCACTCATCTGTGAAATATTTTGAATCATCTGAAAACACAACAATCCCTTTAGCTGAAGCAGCATAGATTCCTGCACGGGAGCTATCTCTCCATCCCATGGTAAAAAAGACAATTGTAACAAAGCACTAAATGTAAAGAATGAAGGAAACATTTGCACCAAATGCGTCAACGGCATGAGTTTTGGGAACACAGACATAATTCCTCAACGTAGCTCTTCAGTTCTCACTAGCAGGAGCATTCCCAGCCACAGGAGCATCCATGTCCTCATAGCTCTGCTTGTTTTGAATTGCTCTGGTCAGCTGTTCTGGGACCCACAGCGGTTGTCGATGATCCTGAGGAAACACAGACCCTATCTCCCAAACCAATTGAGAGCGCTCCTCTCTTACCTGATTCAGCACCTCATTACCTCTCTGGAGTTCTGCACCACATCTTTATCTTCTATGCAATTTCTCACTAACTTCCAGACCAGCAAAACCCCTTTTGGTAAAACCCTCGGTTCCTCTGCAAACCTCAAGTCCCCATGGTGCTTGGTGCAACTTGTCCCCAAACCCAGAACCTTAACTTGTCCCAAAACCGGGAACCTTATTGTTACTTTGTGCCTGCTTCCTGGCAACTTTATATTCGCCTCTGTTTTATCCAAGGTCCTTCCCAAAACTCCTGGGGTCGTAAGTTTTACTTACAGCAAACTTACCCTGCTGGCAAACACTGACTGCTGAAAGTTCTGAACTCGTTGGTGGGGGAGTTGGGTCTCAGTTCGGGCCACCACTTGTTGCATCTGCTCTTGACCAGCAAGAAAGACATGACCACCGGTTCTTCTATCAGCAGTTTATTCAGCAATCTTCAGTCTTCATCTCCCTCCCCCGAATCCCGGGCCTCTCACTCATATACTCTCAGCCCCCATCCACTCACTGCAGGCCACATCACCTCAGCCAATCAGGGCAGCAGGGGTGTGTCTCCACCAAATATGGACTTGTTTACACCACCAGCTCTGCATCCAGCAGGTGCCATCTTTCAGGTGCAGCTAGGGCAGCCCAAGGGGGCGGTAGGCCACAGCCTCCCACAGACATCAATGGGAGGAGAGACCCTTGGTCCTGTGAAAGCTTGATGCCTCAGTGTAGGGGAATGCTTGGGTGGGGAGACAGGGTGGGTGGGTGGGGAATCACCCTCATAGAATCAGCGGGGAAAGGAGTAGGGGGTTTGTGAAGGGGAAACTGGGAAGGAGGATAACATTTGAAATGTAAATAAAAATATAATTCTAAAATAAAGACAAATGTTAAGCATTTCCATTTGGAAGTTAGTGATCATTACCCCCCCCCCCGGGAAATGGTTGTATTTCTTATTAATAAAATCTCTAAGGTAATTCTGTTTATCCCCAGCTATATTTTTACAGAGATCACTCTTGGTTAGACACTGACTTGAGTTTTCTGAATGCTGATGACCCTTTTTCCTTTCCTCTCGTGAAAATAAAAATAAAAAAATCAAATATGTGATCTACCCCAAGCCTTGTGTGTGTAGTTGATTGTATATGATACCATAGATTCAGTCATATTTTGTAGTTTTAATCATAAAATTTTCTGTTTTTGGAATCAAAATAAGGAAGTTTAGTTCCTGAATATAATCATGGGAAAGATTGTGTATGCTTCAGAGCATTATTTCACAACAGATGGATAAAATCCTGAGTCACCAACCAAAAGCACTTAATGTCATTCTCTTATTATTAGGAAAATGGTATTATCTAACACTAGAGTTAGTTATGCACTTTGTATTCTGGTGAGTGTATAAAACTTTCAAAGTGACTGAAAAGAAAGGGCATTGTTATTACACCGAATAAAATTGCATTCAGAGCACATTGCTTCTCCCAAATCTACCATTTCTAAGTCCCAGGATTGGTGTTTTACTGATGCATCCCACTTATTAATGCATAGCCATCAAGCAGAATGCAGAACTTAAATCTGGGGCTTTGCAACTTAGAAAATAGACTTGCAATCAGGCCAAAATACTTGCTTTTCTTCTGATGATGGTGGGTTTTTTTCTTTTCTTTCTTTCTTTTTCTTTTTGATCCATCCCTGATATTTTGTGATTGCCTTTTCCCTTTTTGGCAAATATTTAACTTTCTTTTCCTCTTACTTGTCTTTGAGAGTTTCACTAACCCTGGGGGAAAGAGAAAACACTGCCAACCAATTATGTTACCAAACTTTGAAAGGTCAGAAATGTAGAGGCTATCTGAGGGAGAGTGTAAAAGCCATTAGCAGGCTGATATCTCATTTGGTGGCTAACAATCCAAGGGGAATACCAAATGGCTCACCCCCACTTCAATTGCTTAGAAATAAAGGATCTTAACGAGAAAGGAATAATGTTATCAATTTCTTCTGTTCTCATTAAACACCAAAGGCTATAATCTAGAGCCTTTCTTGGTTTTTTATGCAAAGCCAGTGTGAATGAACCACAACATAAAAGAAAGAACAAAGTAGAAAAATTAAATTAAAATAGAGCATTGGAATGACTTATTCAAGCAAATATATGTATGATACCCAATTTGCAAAAATGCTAAATAAAAAACTTGTCTTTAAATTATCTCTTTTTTTTCCTGTAGGAAGCCCAAGGGGAGACTGTCAACATTTCTTTTCTCAATACACTTTATCCATTTCTATATTTACATCATTGCTATCACTCTTCTATATCTTCTTTGTTGTCTCTACAAATATGAGAGTCTAATTACTTTTCTAAACCTAGTCTCTTATATCCTCTATGGATATAACCCAGAGTTTTCCTTTTATGAAAACTTCCCTTATTTACTGGAAATATAGCTTATTTGTCACTTAAATGTAAAGAGATTTAAGACATTATATATGTATGCTTCAAGGTCCCCAAATATATTAGATTATTCACTCATCTGTCAGTTAAAAGTCTATTTTTCTATACATATTATATAACAGGAGGTGCCAGTGTCTAACAGAAAAAATGAATGAAGGTGTACTTTTAATTTAGTATAACATAAGAACAAACAGTCAAAGGTAAATGCTGCAATGGAAGGGAAAGAAAATCACACATATTGTATGTGCAAAAGGAGTGAAGAATACTACTAGGGAGAGAAGACACCTGAGAGAAGAGCCCATGTGAGTAAAAGGTGTTTTATAGATGATAAAGTCTAAAGATGTGAGAAAGAGAGAGAAAGTGAAGGTAGGAAAAAAGGGCACCATAAACAATGATCATGGTGTAGATGTGTGTTCAGGGAAGGGCACAAGGTTTTGAGTAGAGAAGACTATACTTCATTATGTAGCAAAATCAGCAGAACTAATAGTAGGTTTGGTGTGATGAAAGATCATGAAAACACTGATACATCATGGAGAGAAGCTTGGTATTAATCGTCAGGTGATTCAGACCCTTGTGATATAATATGTATTGAAGAAAAATGATCAGATTGGTTTTTCCTGTAGTCACAGTGGTGGTGATATGTAGCAGGAATAGTAATGGGACAGACTTAGAGACATGAACAAGAGTTAGGCACTCCTGTGTGTCCACATGAAAGTGTGGTTAGACAATGAACTGGTGTGGTCAGGGTCACAAGATATATGATAAATGATAAGAGGATACAAATCTGCCGAACTTTTGAATTGTTGAAAACAACTGTCATATCATCTATGCATCTTGTAGTCTCTTAAGCACTTTAGTGTTGTAGTGTATTTGCTAAGTAGAATTAAACTTTCTCCTAGTCCTGTAAAGAATACTAGAGTTGATTAGTGAGCAGTTCAGGGCAATGTTGAAATATTACATTGGGGCACAGGATATAACTCATCCTGGTAGAGGACTTGCCTAGCACACACCAAACCATTGACTTTATCTCCATCACCACATACAGCAGTGCTTAGTTGTTCGTGCTTACAATCCTAGAACTCTGAAAGTAGAGGCAAGGGAAACAGGAGATCAAGATCATCTTTGAGCTTCAGCTAGCCTGGGCTACTTGTGACACTTTATCAAACCACACAAAAGTAAATAAATAAATAAATAAATAAATAAATAAATAAATTTGCCACCTAACCATAATAACATATGTGATTAATAAATACTTCAAAAATAAAGTATTAGCAAATAAAGCTTCAAAAATTGCACACTTTCTCACTTGCTCCTGAAATTTAAGGGCCGATTTATAGCACAGATTATCTGATTTATGCAGGATATTGAAGGTTTTTATGTAGAAGCCCTGTTCAGTCTTATAATACTACAGCATTACATTTTCATAACTGAAATTTATTGAAGTTATGGTTTGACATATAACAGGTTTACTTTTTAGTAAGTAAGCTAATATAAGGATGATATTTGACCTAAGAACAGTGCATCTGCAGCAGATATTCTAAGAAAGCATAGATAGATTCTCTATAGCTCCTTTCTGGATCAGACTATGCAAATCTATGACAAGGAGATGCCAAGGTTGGGGGAAATGTTGATACTACCACTTCAAGGGAAATATGTTCAAGATACTTATGGGACAAAAATAACCACCAGATGTAATTGTGACTTCCTTCTGCTTTCTACCCCCAATTAGCAGTAATCATAACAGTGATTTTGGCATTCAACAGGACCTGACATCTATCTTCATATTTATTTTAAAAGAACAATTACTTCAGAAACAAACACATGAAAATATTTCAGGTATCTTAAAATTCTTAAATACAAATATTGTTTTGATGAAATAGGAGCACACTTATAAATTCATGGACAGAACTAGACTACATAGTGGTCTCTTTATTTAAAACAAACAAAACAAAGTACTAGAGTTGGCTCAGTGGTTAAGAGTGTGTAATGCCCTTGAGAAGGATCCAGATTCAGTTTCCAACACCCATGTCATGTCAGGCAGTTCACAAGGGCCCATGAATCCAGCCCCAGAGATTATGATGCCCTTTTGTAACTGTACATACACATGGGTGAACACACACACACACACACACACACACACACACACACACATGCACACACACACACATGCACACACACACACATACACACATGCACACACACACACACATACGCACACACACACATACACAGAGACAGAGACAGATAGAGACAGAGAGATGCATAAATTAAAAATAAAATCTTTAAATGTAAAAAAGGAAAGAAAAAAAAGAACAAAACACAAGTTAAATACAAAAAAGCAGGCACAATTTCTTCTATTCTATCTAACCACACTAGAATAATAACAGGACTCTAGAGTAATAGAAACTATAGAACATATGTGGATGTCAGTACATGGAAGTATAACAGCCCCCTTTGAAGGATGAATACATCAAAAAATAAGAATAAAATACAAAGTTCCTAAAATAAATGAAAATGAGAACCAGAGTATACCCAAATCTATATATACAAAGGAATAGTTCCTAGAAGCAAAATTTACAGTTACAGATTTCTATATCAAATTTTATCAGGGAAATTTTATATAAACAGGTAATGAGACATCTTAGGGTTTGCCAAAGAATAGAAGAAGCCAAACACAGAATAAGTAGTTGGAAAGATAGTTTTCAGGACAGAAATTAATGAAATGGGATGAATTAAAGAACAACACAGCTGGGCGTGGTGGCACACACCTTTAATCCCAGCACTCAGGAGGCAGAGGCAGGTGGATTTCTGAGTTTGAGGCCAGCCTGGTCTACAAAGTGAGTTCCAGGACAGCCAGGGCTACACAGAGAAACCCTGTCTCGAAAAACAAAACAAACAAACAAACAAAAAAACAAAACAAAAAAAGAATAACACAAAGAATTAATAAAACAAGAATTTGACTTCTTTGAAAAGATAAACAAGATCAACACATTTCAAGCCAAACTAAAGGTAATAGAGAGAGCAGGACCAAATTAATAAAATTAAAAAATGAAAACAGATTCCAAAGCAATTCAGAAAAAGTTCCTATGATTTACCTTAAGAACTTACATTCTAACAAACTTGAAAATCTAAAAGCAATAGATGAAATTGTAGGTGTTTATGACTTAGAAGTATATCTAGATATATAAGGAATGTTGACACCCAAAGCAGATAAAACCATAACAATTATACTTCATATTAATTAAATAAGCCAATCTCAGAAAGACAATTATCATTTGTTTTTGTTTGTAAATCCTAGAATTTTTTTTTTTACTGATTGTTTGTGAGTTTCACATCATGCATTCCAAGTCCACTCTTCTAGTTCCTCCATATCTGTCCCCTGTCCTTGCAACCTCCCCTCTCCCCTGAAAAAAATGTCATCATAGCTGTGGTGTTTCACTGGCCCAGAGTATATACATCATTTCTCCCAAATAGCTATACTTTCAAATAAATGTTTATTATAGTAAGTCATTGGTCTGTTTCAAAGTCTCTGGTTTCTGCTATACTTTTCAACACTGGATCCTCACTTGGACTCCTCTCAGACATCCTGTTGTTGTCCTGTATCATGAGGTTCCTAAAGCTATGTTTTTGAACGACTGGCTTCTTCCTTCAGGCACTTCCACAGTTCATAGATGAGGTAGCTGTTTGGGTGGACTATCTCAAAGTTCTGGATCTGATCTGGTCAGTCCTATAGCTCTCCCACATCCATACCACCAGGGTCAGCTCTCCTGCTTTGCCCAGCCAAGGGGTGTGGCCATCTCTCTCAAGCCCTGTTTTTAAAATTTATATATAAAATTATGTGTGTATATGAAATGATATCGAAGTGAATTTTTTTTTGGGGGGGGAGTAAAAGAATGGAGTAGTAGGATTCCAGGGATTATAAGAAGGTATGGGAAGAATATACTCAAAGGATGCCGCAGTCTCTGACCTGCAGAGACAGAACACACAGACACCAAGACGGGTTCACGCAGCTTCGGTCCGCAGCTTTCTTTACTTGGGGCAGCTTTTTTACTTACAGCTTTCTACCAGCTTTTTCCTGTTAGAGCAAGGGCTATATTTATACAGTAGCGGCAACTGACCTCATCTCGCTCCACACCACCTCATCCAATCAGAATCACACACACACTCCTGAGCACGAGCTCAGGTCAGTCACAGATAGGCTGACAGATCCGGATCACAAGGAATAATCTAACTTGACAGGCAGCTTATGCATGCAGTTTAATGCATGTTTGGGCAAGGCAGTAAACATGTGGGGTTCACGGGGCCTGGCAATGGGCCAGGGCGCCATCTCGGCCCATGGGGCCGCACCCGCTTCCCGCAATAGGACATTATGGGCTTATATAAAAATGTTCTTAAAAGATCAGAAGCAAACATGATGAATACATACTGTTGTGGTTTGGTGCCCCATAAGCCCAAACATTTGAATGCTTGGTTATCAGGGAGTGGCACTAGTCAAGAAGGATTAGGAAGTATGGCCATGTTGGAGGGAGTGTGTCACTGGGGTGTGGGCTTTGATGTTTCAAAAGCTTAAGCCCAGCTCAGTGTCTCTCTTTTCATGCTTCCTGACAATTAGTATGTGGAACTCTCAATTACTTCTCCAGCGTCATGTCTGCCTGATTACCACCATTCTTCCCACTGTGATAATAATAAACTAAATCTCTGAAACTGTAACAAAGCTTCAATTAAATGCTTTCGTTGCCATGGGCATGGCATCTCTTCATAGCAGTAGAACAGTGATGTTAACATATAATAATAAAAATAGGAACTTTTTAAAATGTTTTCTATCAATTTGAAAAAGGGGTCTTCTCTTTCCAAATGGTAACAGTGTCAGACCTTTGAAATTCCAATAATGATGTAGTGGTGTGATGTATTTCTTTGTGGATAAAAATTGATACTTCACCATTGTAACGTCTTTTTCAGTGTTACTTAATATGTTCATTCATCAGACAGTAGAATCTATTTTATAGCACTAAAACATTGCCTTGCCTTTTGACTTCTTTGGTCAATGGAATACAATCAAACTGATAATATGACAGTTGTGAGCTTAGGTCTTAGTTGGTGTTCAATGACCTTGCTCTCTCTCTTTGTCATTAGAATCTTTCAGAAATCAACCTTAGGGTGGCCTTCTAATGGCTATAATAGAAGCACAACAAAAAAAGCTTCAGTAAATCTGCCTAAACAAGATAGGCCCAAGCTGTTAGGCCACAGGGTCAGAACTTCCTGCCAACAAGTTTGTCCCAGCATACTAGAACTGCATACCCATCTAGCAGAACATAAGGACATAAGTGCTAGACCACTGTGTCAAGCAGCATTGGATGTTGGGAGGCAAGGAATCTGATCCAGCTAGGTATGGTGCTCTTGATGAGATCAGGCAATTTACATGTCACAGACCAAGACTTTCATCAAAATCCAATAAGTCAATAGAAATAGTAAATCCCCTCTAAAGAGCCATATATCCGGTTTACTGATCGGAATAAGATATTCAGATGGAGACAATGAAGTAAGTGGCATATTTCCATGTAGAGAAATTATTCTGATAGAATCTGCAACCAATAGACTGCGGCCAAAATGACTGCTTTAAGCATTAGTAAAATTTCAAGTTTGCATTTATAGGCAATTAAGAGTTTTCTATGTGCCAACATAGGCCTATTTAATTCAATGCCCACAGATATGCTCTCTGTAGAAAAAAAATATCCTTATTAGTTAGTATTTAGAAGAGTCAGGGCATAGACTTGAGTCTTTTCCTCTAAACTGCCCTAACATTAGGGTCTCACTATACTTCACTTTACTGATGTATAAAATGAGATGATAATGCTCCCTTTCAAGAGCCAGAGCAAAGATTAAATAAGACAATACATGAAAGCATTGAACCATTAGTGCTATTACAAGTTTAATTATGATTTTATCCTCAGAGCTCTAGATGTGCTTGGCAGACTATATTTTCTCTCTGGAACCTTTGCAGCTTGTGTAATCCTGGTGGACTCTGGGGATCATTCTTTTTATTAGAGAGATTTTGGTCATCTTCTTATTTGTAGGAAAAACACAATTTTATCCTGACCTGGAAGCAGCCAGACTGGTCAGGGAGGAATTTCCCTCTCTCCCATGCACTTGGTAGGAAGGCCTGATATAGAAACATACATTCTCCACTAAATAGAGGATTCACAATTTCCTTTGATGTAGGAAATTGCCACAGTTTAAGAGTAATATTAACAAATATTAGCACACAATAAAATGGTAAGCCTGCTATGCTGTAAATTCAATTACTTTCTAATATGTCAGAACACATTCTAGCAGGTTCCTCACTTACAATTTATCTCTCCTAGAAGTCTCCTGAATGGAAAAGTGATCCACACATTGTTTTGAAAGACATTCATTCTAAGAAGAGTCGTGGTCAGGGATATTCCAAGTTCTACCTAATAGACTAGATACAGTGATAGATAAGGGAAGCTGAGGCGTGGGTGGCCACAGACCCTCATCTGAAGTATCTTGTTTTTCAGTCATTGCTTGATTTCCTCAGTGGCTTAAAAGTCACCAGCTCAAAGTAAGACTACAGTATTGTGGTGAGAATTAATGAATTAATATCAGTTTATAATTTCACTAAAATCTACTTTTCTTGTTTGAGAAATACGCTCTTCTAGACTCTCCATTCTACTATTCAGACTTTTTACAATGTATAATCTTGTATGACTTGGCTGTGCCAGAGCTGAAGAGATGGTTCAGCAGGGAAAGGCCTGATAACCTGTCTTCCATGCCCAAGACCCCCATGGTGCAAAGAGAGAACTGGCTCCTCAAAGTTTGTCTCTGACCTCTACACGTGAGCTGTAACATGTATAGAATGACACAAATAGACACATGCATGAAATGAAGAAATAAAACATAATAACATTTAAAACCATCTTGTGTAGAAGGTAGCTAATTTTGATGTGATATTACACTGATAATGTCAAATCAGACGATGGGTAAATTCTGTGGCCCCCAAAAGCCTACCAAGTCTTGCTGAAATTACAAACATACATTTCAGCAATTCTTTAGAATTTAAATGGTCTGACAGCACTGGGTAAGTCTTGCTACATCCTAACCATTGGCTATAGTATCTGTTCTCTCTCCTACATGACTTTTTAAAGATAGTTTTATTATATTCACTTGCTTTTAATGTGGGGCCTGAGATATGTAGTTGTACCACAGTGGTCCTGTGTAGGCTAAGGACAATTTGTAGAGTCCCCCCCACCCCCTTTCTCTTATCCATATCGTTCTTTGAGCTTTGGTTGTCTGGCTTGGGGCATCTGTTTGTTTTTTTGTTGTTGTTGTTATTGTTGTTGTTTTTTTTTTTTTTTTTTTTTTGGTTTTTTGAGACAGGGTTTCTCTGTGTAGCCCTGGTTGTCCTGGAAATCACTTTGTAGAACAGGCTGGCCTTGAACTCAGAAATCTGCCTGCCTCTGCCTCCTGAATGCTGGGATTAAAGACGTATGCCACCACGCCCAGTTGGCTTGAGACATCTTTACCCACAGAGGAATCCTTCCCATCCTCTATAGATATCTTCAAACCACAGGATTTTTGCAAAGTCCCAAATATATATTTGTTTTAGTAATGTCACTTGTAAAACATTTTGAGACTGTTATTGTTACATTCCTTGACTCTAGCTGCATATGTATCAAAAGATGGCCTAGTCGGCCATCACTGGAAAGAGAGGCCCATTGGACGCACAAACTTTATATGCCCCAGTACAGGGGAACACCAGGGTCAAAAAAAAAAATGGGAATGAGTGGGTAGAGAAGTGGGGGGGAGGGTATGGGGGACTTTTGGGATAGCATTGGAAATGTAATTGAGGAAAATACGTAATCAAAATAAATAAATAAATAAATAAATAAATATATATATAATAAAGCACTCCTCTGTACTTGCAACCAAGAAAGTCATAGGCAAACTACCTAATCTGTGGTGACAAACCCCTGCTGAATATAAGAATTCTCTGGGAGCTCTCAAAAATAGATTATTGGACAAGTCTCTAAGTACTAAATACTCACTTGCTACCTATGCATTTTCTTATATCTAGAACATTGTCATTTTGAAGAGAAAACAAAATCAAACCAAAAATCTCCTTGAAATAAGAATAGATGGCCAATAGAAAATTGACCCAAGGGTTTTTTTTTTTTTTTTTTTTTAATAGATGTTTTGTCTCAGATTGCTTTGTGTGAGCACTTTATTTTGTCACTGATCTTTTGCTTATATATTATTTTTCTGATTTAGAGTTTTTGTGAGTTTTGTTTGTGTTTGTATCAGCGGGATGTGTGTGGGATGTGTGTGTGTGTGTGCACATGCATACACGCTTTTATTATTTCTTTCCTTCTCTTTTGTTTGCCTGTTCATCTTTCAGAGAGAGGGGGTAGTTGGCTGGGCAGATATTGAGGATTGGGAGGATCTGGAGATGGGAAAAGGGACTAACAATATAAAAAGAAGAGACATAGTTTATAAGCATGCAAAGGAGCCTGCTTCCATGCCTGATGAACTGTGTTTGATCCTTGTGACCATGGTTGAAGGAGAGAGCTACCTCTTAAATTTGTACTCTTATCTCTACACACACACACACACACACACACACACACACACACACACACACACTAAAGGAATAAGTGTTAAAAAAGTAAATTGACAACAGAAAGCAGACTGTATGAACCATTTTCTTCTGATGCATGAATGCATGTGAGTAGGCCAGCTCTCTCTAAGCTGAGTATTCTGGCTACTGCTTGGATCATTTTATTGTGGTTCCAGGAAAAGCTGCCAAAGCCTGGCTGCTGCTGCTTGGCTCTCACTGTGCTCTGTCCTGTTCTCTGAGTACTTGGAGAAAAGGAGTAATCAGCTGCCATGTTGAGGTGATGCACGTAGCCAGCAGTCCTGAAGTGCATTCTCCTTGGATTCATCCAGGAAGATGCCACAATGAGAAATGTTGGAACACATTCAAGGATTAGCCTTGTATTATAATGGCTTAACTCAAACCCAACTAAGGATTAGGCCCACACTGAAGGCTACATTTATGCTGAACTGCCTCTTCCTGATGTATAGGTTGTAGTTTCAAAGACAGTAATTAAACTTTTCTCACAAAGCCAGCTTTAAGCACCTCCTAATTCTCCTAATTAAAAAGTGCCTGCTGTGCCAGCTTCAGTGGTAAATCATTTCTGGTCCCATGTCTTGCTCTCCTTGTACTTGGAGTCAGAGAAAGTCTGCTAATCTGATAGAACCTTCTGTGTCTTTGAACAGTGCTCATTTTCTTGGCATACACACTATTGTTTCACTTGCTCTTTTTCTCATGCTCCCAGATTTGGATGGGTGACTAGCTCCATAATTTATTCTGGACTTCATTGAATTGAACATCATCCTCAGCTCTGAGGTGAGGTTTTAAAACAAATGGCAGTAACTCTGTCATTATGATAATATATAACACATATTAGATGTTTACTATGTGTTAAGCATTGCTTCCAAGAAGGTCTACGATGGAGTCACAATTAGAGCTGAAATAGCTAGGTCAGGGGGGTTGCAGATGTAAAGGCTTTTTATCTGTTTCATTGCCCTTATATTAGTGGTTTGTATTCTTACCCTCACCAGTGAGCTCTTTAGGATGACCTATTATTCCTCCTCTTCTTGCCCTTGTTTATCACGCAAGCATAGACCTTCTCTAACAAGCACAGACTTGACAGTGTTAGTGAGAATCAGGCAACTTACTCTCTCTTCTACCTACAGTGCATTTCTCCAGAGACTGCCATTAAAGGTAAAATTCTGCAGGAAAGGGTAGCGGGTGAGACTTCAGGTTGGTATAGGAAAGACTAGAGAGAAGATGGTTATGGACTGATGGTAAATGTTCCTTGGTAAAGCACAATACATTAATTAAAAGAATGTTTAAAGGACTCAAAATTAAAAACAACAACAACAAAAAAGACCTATGGAGACCTTATCCAGAGGTTAGGCAAGGTCCCCAGTTGGGGGATGGAGCTACTCACTTATGTCCAAATTTTTAACCCAGAATTGTTCCTGTGTAAAGGAAATGCAGGGACAAAGTGTGGAACCCAGCCTGAAGGAAAGGCCATCCAAAGACTGCCCCACCTGAGGATCCATCCCATGTACAGACACCAAACCTAGACACTATTGCAGATGCCAAAGAAGTGCTTGCTGACAGAAGACTGATATACTGATATAGCTGTCTCCTGAGAGGCTCTGCCAGAGCCAGAGTAATACAGATGTGGATTCTCACAGCCTACCATTGGACTGAGCAGGGGGACCCCAATGGAGGAGTTAGAGAAAGGACTGAAGGAGGTGATTTGGTTTACAGTCCCATAAGAAGAACAACAATATCAACCAACCAGACCCCCCCCCCCCAGAGCTCCCAGGAACTAAACCACCAACCAAAGAGTAGACACATGGAGAGACCCATGTCCCCAGCTGCATATGGAACAGAGGATGGCCTTATCTGGCATCAGTGGGAGGAGAGGCCTTTGGTCCTGTGAAGATTTGATGCAGAAAGCCAGGGCAGTGAGGTGGGAGTGGGTGAGTGTGTGGGGGAGAACAGACCAGGAAATGGAATAACATTTAAAATGTAAATAAATAAAATAACCAATAAAAAAGAAAATGAAAAAATAAGAAAAGAAAGATAAATCATGAACCTTTTTGAGACATTGTTGATGCCAGTCTTTTCAAGAGAAGTTGAGCTTGCTTATCTGAAAGGATAGCCAACACTTAAGTTGTACATGATCCATAAGGGAATTTTAATATTATTGTTGCCTCTTGTATGTCAGGCTGAAAAAAAAAACCTAGGCTCAATTTATTTATGCTTATGATGATGTAAGTTCCACCCAGTGTTCCAACCTACTGACCTTTTCTAAGAACTGTGTTACACAGTGTAAACAAAATATGATAATACATTTAAGGTGCTCTTTAGGACACATGAAGAATGAAAAGGAAAAACTGATAAATAATTGTTTCAAGTATATTGAATAACATAGAAACTATGGTCTGGAAGTCTCAGAAAGAAATAAACCAATTTGTTTTTCTGGCCATTGTAGTGTGAATTTTTGGAACTTCCTCCACAAGTGCTCCCATAAAAATGACTCAATTGCAAATACCTGCCAGTCTATGTAACCATTTCCTTTCATCTACAGATTTAGAGGACCCATCTGAGTCCTTTTAGTCCAACTTGAATCTGAGTGCACCCTGGAGCAATCCTTCAGAGCAGAGTCAAGAGTTGTGGTGGTGGGAAGGAGGACAAGGAGCTAGCATCTGTGAGTAGAGAGAGTAAATTTAACAAGATACCACAGCAGCAAGGAGGGAGCAGAGATTAGGTCAGAGAAGTTTGGAGGGAAGCCAAAAGAGGATAACCTCATTTTCTGCCAACAGTTTTATCTGATGCTGAGAGAGATTTGAGTTTCAGTTCAGCTGCAAGGGTTTTTAATGTTCAGTCTTCAGAATCAATGGTCTGTGTATGGATGAGCTTAGAACCCAACCTCACTTCATGAGCTCATATTGACAGTGGTTGCTATGGGTGAGATTTTAAAAAGAGGATCTATAGAAGTTGCCTACTTGGCATAGCAGGTTACCTCAAACCTGCAGAAAACAATCAAGAGAGGGGAGTTAGTGAAGTACTGAAGTTCTAACATAATGATTTTCAAATGTAGATATTTGTTATGGTTTCGGACTGCAGTTTTGTGGAAGTCTTTAAAAAATAACCTAGATACCTTCCTGTGAAATATTCTGCTAATTAGAAAGAAATGAACTTCACTGGGTATAGATAACTCTCTGTGCAGGCTAAGGAATACCTATTTTTAAGTTATGTCTCTTTAATATATTAGATGTATGATGACCATTGACAACTATTTTATCACTGTAAATCTCACACTGCTATCTGTGACTTTAAGACTGTACAGCATTGCCGTATTGATGACATGAGATGATGTAATTAGTTTAGCACAGTACCCTGGTGTAGCTGAACAAGTGCCACTCACTATGCCTAGCAATAGTCTGTAGATGATTTTTTTTTTAATTCTGTAACTTTAAAAGTGAGAGATGATGAATCCCCATAGAAATTTGAATCTAGAATAATTTCTTTTCAGAAATGGTAGCGGTCAAAGTTTGGTAATGTGGTTTCCCCATTTCACAAAGCAAAAAGCAAATCCATTTGAAGGTTGATAGACCCAATTCATCTAGCCTAGGTGACTCATTTAATAAATGAAGAAAAAGGCACATATTATTATATGATTTTTAAAATAGGAACCTGAAGTTCTTTCTTAGTAGAACTCAGATGAAGATGTGCCACCTGACATAAGCCCTCCAGGACTCCTTCAAAAAGGAATGTTTTTCCCCCTTTGCTGGGATGAGGTGAGGAGAGGTTCTCTTTCAGTTCCTTGAAGGTTTCCTGAGCTTCTGACAGCTCTCTTTCCCAAGATTTGTCTGCAGTGTTTCTCAGGTATCCTACATCTATCTAGTCTGTAGATAAGTGTAGCCTGAAGGGTGGTAGAGACTAGGCAGGATGCTTCCAGATGACTTAGTTGGCTACTGATAAGCTAGTGCTTTTAGTACCCTAAACTGGTGCTCATAGATCTGTTTCTCTTTGTTCCCAGCCCTGCTCCCTCCTCTTTCCCCCTCCAGGTGTCAACCCCTTTTACATATTCTACACATCACTCATTTTCACCATCTGACTCCAAGGAACCCAATCTGTGAGAAAGATCTAAATTCCAGTAATAAACAAAACAAAACCCCCAAACTTCTGTTCTATTTAAAACTTAAGTAATTCTGCATTGCCACCATGTCATCTCAAGCATCGGAAGGAGCAGCAATCAGGGAGTGCTAAGTGTTTTAATTGCATGGGTGTTGTTTGCTGAGGAATAGACAATGAGATGGGGCATGAGCTAGGTTTGAAGGCAACTTCAGGACCAACTGGCAATCAAGCTCTGCTCCTCTGGTACTTGCTGGTCACACTGATTATTGGGGCTGTTTTTCACAAGTTGCAATTTGTCTCACTTGCATTGTGTGCAAGTTACTTGATATTTCCCTTTGCATCTCCCCTTAGTTTTCCCTGGCCTTTTTCTTCATTTTTTCTCTTTTTCTGCCTCAACTGCAGCAAAAAAAAGTCTAGAATTTTTTATGCAGAAATCTTTCTTCGCTTCCTAGGAATGTCTGATACAAAATGTGTCCATTAAAGCATATCATAAAATTGTAGACATAAATGCTATAGACATTATTTTTTCTTTGAAAGTATCTTTCATATGTGGTTTTGTACTGTGATATATTTTTAAAGGATAGCTTGTGATTATTTGTGGAAATATAGATCAGTTATTTTCACTATTGATATTACTGTGTGAATAAATAAATAAATAAATAAATAAATCCTAATGTGTATAGTCATTTCTTTACTTTTTTCATAACTACAAAAGGCCCTGAAATGATTATTTCTGTATTCTTTCTAAACATGTTTGAATGTGTTTATTTTCTTGTTTTCCCCATCTATCTTTTTTCTTTTTATTTCTTTTACTTTTAACACTATACTATAATTGCATTATTTCTTCATTTCATTTCTTCATTCCAAACCTTCTACGTGCTTCTGCTTACCATCTTTCAAATTCATGGTCTCTTCTTTCATTAGTTGTTGTTCCATGAGAGTCTTAGACAAGACCTACTCAGTCTAGGTACTGTTACTTGCATATACATTTTCAAGGCCAGTCTTTCAGTATTGGATGACCAATTGTTCTCCCCTTCCCTGGGAAGACTTTCTGTCCCACTCTCAGCACACCTTAGTTGCCCGTGGTTCTCTGAGTAGGGTTGAGGACTCACGGTTTGTCCCCAGCCACTTTGACACGTCTCTCGCTGTTCTTTTCAGCTCATGTTTAGATAGTCATGTTCGTGAGGCTTTATGGGTATAGTTTCTGACATTCCTAGGAAACATGGTTTTATAGAAAACTCTCTGATCCTCTGGATCTTAGAAACTTCCCTCTCTTCCTATATGTTTCTTGAGCTTAGGTATAGAAATTGTTTTCTAAATGTAAATGCTTTTTTTTGGCTAAGTTTCTGGAAACAGAATTACTAACTCACAAACACAGTCTTGTAGTTTAGTAACTATCCACAAATTTCTTTCGAATTACATAGCGGGGATATGTAAGTTCGTGTTTCCTATCACTCAAGGCTGTCACTTGCTCTGAAGCTCACACTGGCATGCGCCTACTATGAAGATCAGGCTGGCTTTAAGCTTACATCAATTCTCTTGTCTCAGTTTCCCAAGAGTTGAGAGTATAAGTGTACCCACCAGAGCCAGCCTCAACCACTTTTGTAAGCAAACATTTACTTCTTTCATTGTAACAGGAACTTATGAGGATTTTCAACATTTTTACTCTTCCTGTTTTATTGATCCGATGGACAGACTTTTTATTTTAGCCTTCTTTCTTATTTTTTTTAAAGTATTTTACACCAAATCACATCCTTATTTGTCTTATAGAATTATTTACATCCTTATTTATCTTATAGACTTTTCATATATCCCTGTGAATGTGTGAATGGGCATGGGCATGTGGAACCAGAGGTCAGTGTTGGTCTTTATTGTTTCCTCTTATTTTTGAGACAAAGTCTCTTTCTGGACTGAGAGCTCGCTATTTCCGCTAGAGCAGCTGGCCATCAAACTCAAAGAGCCTCCTGTTCTCACCTCTGCAGTATTGGGATTGCAGGAAGCCATCATGTCTGGGTTTTAGGGACTGAACTTAGGTCCTCTTGCTTCCTAGGTAACACTTTACCGTAATTCCATAATAACTGCTGATGGTAAACAAACAAACAAACAAACAAAACAAGCTTTCTATGTTGATTTGCCCTCAGAATGTTTCAACTAAAGTCAAAAATTTACTTACCTCTAAAAACTTTAGAATCTTGCATCGTTCCTGTGAGGAATTGTAACAACATTTTTAATTAATTCCTTTGGAGTATTTTTGAAGAGTTAGCAAAGAATCAGTGTGAGTTTGTGATACCACTTTTCTTTATTCTAACAGACATGGTACATTTGTCTATGCATTATTCATGCCATAATTCATGCCTTTTATAAAGAAAATTCCATGGATGTACTATGTCTACACATACAGATCTAGCTATAGTTGCTTCCTCTCAGTTGTGAGTTTTGCTGTGAATTCTGGAGCAAACCAATTGTTCATCACAATATTCAAGGAAAAGGTCTTGGCTTTATTATTTAGTGTTTAAAAAGACTTGCTATTTTTCTGGAAGACCTGAGTTCAGTTCCAAGCACCTGTATTCAGCAGCTCGTTACTGCCTATAAATCCAGGGTATATGATTATTTGATGCCCTCTTATAGGTTCCATGGGCATCCCTACTGCACTCATGTTCACATTCATACACACTAACACACACACACACACACACACACACACACACACACACACACCACTCATACTCACATAAGCAAAAATATTTAGAGAAAGTATGAATAGGTATAGACTCTTGTCCTTGGACTATATTCTAAACAATTCTAAGCAAGTTTTATATAACACCTCTTTTTTGTAATGCAGAAATGGTTTAAAATACACAAAAAGCATGTAGGTTCCACTTTAAGTATGGCACTTGAACTTGGTGTCCTACAGTTTTCTGAAACCAATTCATCTGTCTTGTCTGTCAGTCTATATCATCTATCTATCTATCTATCTATCTATCCATCCATCCATCCATCCATCTATCTGTTTGTCTACCTATCTATAGTATATCTAATTATGTAAAAGATACTGCACATTTTTTGCTGCTTCCATGAATGGCATCCCAATATCACATTTTAAACGGTGTAGCGTTGAATTTATATTTAGCAATCTTTCTAGTATGTAGTGAGTGTGATTAATAATTTGTGATTTGGGATGTTTATGTAGACAAATTATGGCCCGAGGGAAATTAAAGTTTTGTTTCTTCCTTCCCAAATAACACTCCTATTTCTCATTTTTCCTTGTCATGATGTATTGATCAGCACTCACGTACCATGTTAACTAGAAGCAAGGACTGCTAGTGTTCTATCATTTTTCCTTATATAAACATGAAAGGCTCTGGAAATAGCTCAGTAAAATACTTGCTACACAGCATGGAAACATAAGTTCTACCTAACAACACATATAAAAATATCTGCCAGCATTGTAGAGGTTTAGATAGGTGTGTACCTGGAACTCTCTGGGAAGCAGCATGGTCTACTAGGGGAGTTCCAAGCCAGTGAGCAATCCTGCCTCAAGAATTAAGAATTGTATATATTAAGAATTGTATGTATATGTATGTATATAATTTAAATGAAATTAAACTCTTTGGGCTGGCAATGTTCCCTAAAGAATCATAGACTAATTTAAACCTCAGAAGTAAGCATGTGAAACATCAATGTGAGTTATATTGATCAGGAGAGACCAAAAGACTTCTAAAAACAATATAGATAATTTTTAGTTGCTTTCAAGAGGTTGAAGGTAAGTTGCTATTGCTGAAGACTACATGGACCTTGGATAGAGGACTCAGAGGATCCAAGCTGCTCTATCCTGAAAGCTTTTTCCTGAGGACAAGCTTTTGTGGAATTGGAAAGTATTTCCAAGGGAGGGAAGGAACTAATAGTACTGGCCATGCTTTGAGGTCTGTGAACTACAGAAATACCTAATATGGCAAGATATCTATAGAAGGACAATAGTAGCACTTAGCCTGGTATTAAGGAGCACCTGTCTAATTTGACTTAAAGCTCACCTACCAGAAACCTAGCCAATTACCCAGCTCTAGTGAGGTCATGGATCTTCGAGGAGAATTGACTGCTACCATTTTCCTAAGACAGTGTGGTTCCTAACTGCATTCCTCATATTTACTCTTGTGCCCACAGATAAAAGTAGTTCACAATCCTCACCAGAAGAAGTTTTTTTTTTTTTTTTTTTTTTTTTTTTTTTTTTTTTTGGGGATAGAGACCATTACAGAAATAGCTTTGCTATTTTATGAGTTCCCATTTGTCGATTCTTGATCTTAGAGCATAAGCCATTGGTGTTCTGTTCAGGAACTTTCTCCCAGTTCCCATGTGTTTCAGACTTTCCCCCACTTTCTCTTCTTTTATATTCAGTGTATCTGATTTTATGTGGATGTCCTTGATCTACTTGGACTTGAGCTTTGTAGAGATAAGAATGGGTCAGTTTGCATTCTTCTACATGTTGGCCATCAGTTGAACCAGCACCAATTGTTGAAAATGCTGTCTTATTTTTTCACTGGAAGGTTTTAGCTCCTTTGTCAAAGATCAAGTGACCATAGGATGGATGTTGTGATAAATCTCCAACCCAGATATGCCCCAGCAATGAAAACACAACACAATTAATATGATTACATACTGTGCGCCTAGATTGGGCAGATGTACTGCTACACTACCATCTTCCACAGCTTATGAGACCCCTTAGAACTTGCAGTTTCTCCAGACCATGTGCTTCTGCTTTGTTTTTCTACTTCTTCCTCTTCCTCTGCATCCTCTCTCTCTTCCATTTTCTCCTTCTTCTCTCCCCTTCCACCTTCTGCTCCACCTTCCCTTTTATCTGCCCAATCAACAGCTCTCCTTTATTTTACAAATTAAGGTGGGAAGCAGGTTTACAGGAAATCAGCTGAGTGCTGACTCAGTCCTTGTTCCACTCACCACTCGCGGGAGAATGGAATTAACAACAACTATAATTAGCTCCAGGGCTATTCACAACATTCCCCCTTTCTGTCCAATTAAAAGACTATTTTATCTAAGATATAATTGAACATAACTATTATTATTTTATAATTTATAAAGTACAAGAGACCTAACACTCAGTCCATCATCTTTGTTAATTAAACAGAACCTCTGACATCTATTCTTACTTAAAAGACTTACAATTCTAGCCGGGCGTGGTGGCGCACGCCTTTAATCCCAGCACTTGGGAGGCAGAGGCAGGCGGATTTCTGAGTTCGAGGCCAGCCTGGTCTACAAAGTGAGTTCCAGGACAGCCAGGGCTATACAGAGAAACCCTGTCTTGAAAAACCAAAAAAAAAAAAAAAAAAAAAAAAAAGACTTACAATTCTACATCTGGCTATGTCTTGGCTTTAGATTGAATGCCATCTGAAAACCATCCTCTCAAAACTGTTCCTCTCACAGCAAAAGGCCTGGGTTGGCTAGCAGACTATGTAGTTTTTCAACCCCTTCAGAAATCCAAGAATTACTGCTATTAACTGAAAATATATAGAAAGCCTAAAACAGCTCCCAAAACTTAGCCAATCCATAGAGACTGCTGATCACCTGGACAGTCCCTTACTTCAACATATTGGAGCATCGGTCTTCAGCCTACAGGCCAGGGTCATCTGACAGACTTAAAGAAACAGGAATATTAAGGACTAGCCTACTCTGTCTTGGCAGAATCAAGCTGTCCTAACCTGTAATTATGTCTTTTCTTTGGACAGTATTGTCTGTAGATGAAATGAGGCAATTCTTGCCTAGTGGTTGTTTCACCACAACTGGGATAACTCAAAGATGCTCAGTTTCTCCTTTGAATCCAAGACAGGGAAAACTGTCAGGAGCAGACTGGTCTCAACAACAAGTGAATAATTAACATTAAATGTCACATTCTATGGACTTCTGACATTTTTGAAAACCAACTATCTATGTGAAGTAATCTAGACTATTTTGTTAACTACTCTCAGCCATTTCTAATTAAAATAAATGTGAACTCCCCTAACAATAAACGCAGAGCCATGAATTTCCTATTTGGCCCTTAACTAACAGGTTTAAACATCTCAGATCTGTTTATAATAACAGCAATGGAAGGACTGGGTTCAAGCCTTGTACTTCAAAATTTTTAGTATCAAAGACAACCTATAGTAACCACCCTTTATCCCAAAACCTAGGAAACTGGGATGATGATTCTTCATAACTTCTTCAAGCTGAATATGGGTGTTGTGATATTTTAAAGGGAGGGGGAAGGGTAGAGAAAATGGGGGAGTTGGTTGGCCTTAAGAAGGCCCCATCAATGATTGTATTAGTCTCTGATGTCTGTGTCCTCCCTGGATCTGGACGAAAAACCAAGACATCAGGAGTTAAGGCAGGTCAGTTCAGCATAACTGACGATAAAATTCACTAAGGCTGTATATTCTGTAATATATATAAATCTCAAAATAAAATTTTAGTATCATCAAGAAAACCTGTTTGATTCTCTGGAATCTAGTTCTTCTTTAATAGGGTCTCCCTCTATTAAATCTGATCCATAAAACTCTAGAAGGTATAATTACTTTTATCACCTTTTCCAAAAACACAAAGACAAAACATTTTCCCCAAATCAGCATATCCTTCAGCTGGTAACCAGAAAAACATGTAGCTTGCCCTCTGTCCCAGAGGAACAATAAAACAACCACAATACTCAAAAATCACACACATTTTAGTCTATTTAGGTCTTTCTAATTTGTCATGATAGGATATTAACCCAAAATTCCTGTGGAGCCCATGTTAGACAGAATATGAGTCTCCTGCAGACTTTATTATACCATCTTTTAAACAATTGATTCATACTTCTATTTTCCTTTTCCTCTTCCTTTTCCTTTTCCTCTTTCCTTTCTTCTCTATACCTGCTTATAAGAAGCAGCTTGTCAAACCAGGATTTAAACCCAAAATTCCCGTGGAGCCCACGTTAGACAATATGAGTATTCTGTAAGACTTATTAGAGTGCTCTCTACCTTGAGCCACAGACATTTATTTAATTAACACCAATTATACTATCTATCTTTTATGCCCTCTACCTGGAGCCACAGACCTCTATTAATTAATACCTGTTCATAGCAGGTGATTACCACTGCTCTCTCTACTTGAAGTCAGTGACTAATATTTCCTATCTAGTTCTGAACGTGAAATTTCTCATAATTAATAAGCTCTCTGCCTAGAGCAGCCATCCTGTCTGTTGTGCTCTACCAGGAGCCACAGACATTTATTTAATTAATACCTATTATAATATCTATCTGTTATGCTCTTTATCTAGAGCCACAGACTTCTATTAATTAATACCTGCTCATAGCAGGTTAATATCACTGCTCTCTCTACTTGGAGTCAGTGACTAATATTCCCTATGTGGTTCTGAACCGCAGGTGAAATTTCCCATCTTTAGGTACTACACCTTCTTATAAGAGGCAGCTTGTCAAACCAGGATTTAATCCCAAAATTCCCATGGAGCCCGCATTAGACAGAATATGAGTATACTGTAAGACTTATTTTAACACTATATCTTTATATCTTCTTCAAGTATCAAAAGGTGATATTTCTCACTTTATAGAAATGAATTACCTGGTCCGGAGTCCTTTGTACCTTTGTCTCCCAATTATTTATTCACAGGGTGAAACTGAGTGTGAAAAGATCCGATTCGTTTCTGTCCCTGTTTGGAGATGGAGGAGGCAGGGTGGGGAGCGATGGATACAGGGAAGCAAACACAGAAAGGCTCTCAGGCATAGATGCCTCTCTGCTGTTCTCTGTAGGCCCCTTAAATCTAGTCAGTTTCAAATCCATACTGCTTCAGCCTAGGTCACTACCCAAGCCCCATTCAGGGGTGGGGGGTCAGTGAATTTTATTTGAGGTTAGTTGAATTCAAATCAATATGTTGGGCGCCATTTTGTTGTGGTAAATCTCCCATCCCAAATATGAAATGAAAACCCAACACAATTAATATGATACTATGCTGTGCACCTAGATTGGGCAGATCTACCACTTCACTACCATCTTCCACAGCTTATGAGACCCCTTAGAACTTGCAGTTTCACCAGGCCACATGCTTCTGCTCTGCTTTTCTCCTTCTTCCTCCTCCTCCTCTCTGTCCTCTCCCCCTTCCATTTTCTCCTTCCTCTCTCCCCTCCCACCTTCTGCTCCACCTTCCCTTTTATCTGCCCAATCATCAGCTCTCCTTTATTTTACAAATTAGGGTGAGAAAGAGGTTTACAGGAAATCACCTGAGTGCTGACTCATTCCTCACTCATAGGAGAACAGAATTAACATCAAATATAATTAGCTCCAGGCCTATCAACAATAGGTGGGTTCATTTCTGGGTCTTCAATTCTATTCCATTGATCTACCTGAGTGCCATTGTACCAATACCATGCAGTATTTTTAATTTTATTATTATTTTTTAATCACAATTGCTCTGTAGTACAGCTTGAGGTCAGGGATGGTGATTCCACCAGAAGTTCTTTAATTATTGAAAATAGTTTTTGCTATCCTGAGTTTTTTGTTATTCAAATGAATTTGCGAATTGCTCTTTCTAACTCTATGAAGAATTGAGTTGAAATTTTGATGGGGATTGCATTGAATTTGTAGATTGCTTTTGGCATGATTGCCATTTTTACTATATTAATCCCGCCAATCCACAAGCATGGGGGAAATCTTTCCATCTTCTGAGGTCTTCTTTAGAGACTTGAAGTTCTTGTACAGAGCTTTCACTTGGTTGGTTAGAGTCACACCAAGATATTTTATCATGTTTGTGACTATTGTGAAGGGTGTCATTTCCATATTTTCTTTCTCAGCCTGTTTATTCTTTGAGTATAGGAAGGCTACTGATTTGTTTGAGATACTTTTATATCTGGCCACTTTGCTGAAGTTGTTTATCAGCTCTAGGAATTTTCTGGTGGAGTTTTTGGGGTCACTTAAGTATACTATCTTATCATCTGCAAATAGTGATAGTTTAACTTCTTCCTTTCCAATTTGCATCCCTTTGACCTCCTTTTGTTGTCTAATTGCTCTGGCTAGAACTTCAAGTACTTTATTGAATAGATAGGGAGAGAGAGGGCAGCCTTATCTAGACCCTGATTTTAGTGGGATTGCTTCAATTTCTCTCCATTTAGTTTGATATTGGTTCTCTGTATATTGCTTTTACTATGTTTAGGTGTGGACCTTGAATTCCTGATCTTTCCAAGACTTAACATGAAGGGATGTTGAATTTTGTCAAATGCATTTTCAGCATCTAATGAAATGATCATGTGCTTTTTTTTCTTTGAGTTTGTTTATGTAGTGGATTGCATTCATGGATTTCTGTATATTGAACTGTCCCTGCAGGCAACAGCAGATGATGCCAAGGTTGTGGAGAAAGAGGAACACTCCTCACTGCTGATGGGACTGCAAGCTTGTACAACCACTCTGGAAATCAGCCTGGCAGTTCCTCAGAAAATTTGTCATAGTACTACCTGATGACCCAGCTATCTGGCATTTACCCAGAAGACGCTCCAGAAGATGCTCAACATGTAATAAGCATACATGCTCCACTATGATCATAGCAGCCATATTTATAATAGCCAGAAACTGGAAAGAACCCAGATGTCCCTCGACAGAGTAATGGATACAGAAAATGTGGTATATTTATATAATGGAATACTACTCAGCTATTAAAACCAATGACTTGATGAAATTCTCAGGCAAATGGATGGAACTTGAAAATATCATCCTGAGTGAGGTAACTCAGTCACAAAAGAACACATGTGGTATGTACTCATTGATAAGTGGATAGCACCCCCAAAATTTAGCATACACAATATTCAATTCACAGACTATATGAATCCTAAGAAGAAGGAAGACCAAAATGTGGATGCTTCAGTGCTTCTTAGAAGGATGAGCAAAATACTCACAGGAGGAAATATGGAGACAAAGTATGGTACAGAGACTGAAGGAAAGACCATCCAGAGACTTCCCCACCTGGGGATCCATCCCGTATACAGCCACCAAACCTAGATGCTATTGTGGATGCCAGAAAGTGCTTGCTGGTAGAAGCCTGATATGACTGTCTTCTGAGAGGCTCTGCCAGAGTCTGACAAATACAGTGGCAGATGCTTGCAGCCAACCACTGAACCTAGCACATGGGTCCTAGATGGAGAGGTTGGATAAAGGACTGAAGGAACTGAGGGAGTTTGCAGCCCCATGGAGGGAGCAACAGTGTCCATAGGCCAGACCCTCCGTAGCTCCTGGGGACTGGACCACCCACCAAAGAATTGCACATGGAGACACCCATGGCTCTAGCCACATATGTGGCAGAGGATGGCCCTGTTGGACATCAATGGAAGAGGAGGGCCTGAGGGTGTTTGATGCCCCAATGTAGGGGAATGCCAGGGAAAGAAGGGTGTGGATAGGTGGGGAGCATACTCATAGACGCAGGGCGAGGGAGGATGGGATATGGGGTTTCTGAAGGGGATACTTGGAAAGGGGAAAACATTGGAAACATAAATAAAGAAAATATCCAATTAAAAAAAAAGTGCAACATTTTTTCAGTCCAGGATTCTAAATATTAGGACTTCTCTCTCAGCATAGGTCTGAGGGAGACCATAGGCACATAGCATATTAATAAATGTCATCTCTACAAATATTGATGGAGTGCCAGAAGATATAATGCAAAGGTAGAATAAATGTTTATTGAGTGAGGCCATGGTTTTGTTGAATAGCAACAGGAACAGCAAAATGCTAATGGAAGGCAGCACCTGAATGAAGAGCGTTCCATGAAGACCGAAAAGGAGAAGGCAGTTTCTCTAAAGAAAATTCTCAGAGTGAATTACGAATGACAATATTAGAAAGATGCAGAAATCCCCCTGTTGGGCAGTGTGTTATGAAGGCCCCTGGCCTTTTGCTTGACATACATTGCTCTTGAGACTATGTCTCTTCTGTCAGAGATATACAACGTGTGACCTCTGTCTTCTCATTTTTCTGGCATCAAATTCAGCATGACTGGCAATATAAAATGACATTTTAGAATCCTATTGTTTTATATATTTTAGGATTGTAGTGGTACCACCATAGAATCTACTTTTTTAAAAGAAAAAAATCCCTGGAATTTCTTGACTTTCATGTGCATTATTTTCTTCCAAGTAGAAGACAGTAAATATTTAACTTTTATTCTGCATCCCCTCCTCATTTTATGAAGTGTAGTAGAATGGAATAAAACATCCAGGTTCTACTTTTTACCTCATTTAAAATCATGTCTAATGAGATTGAAGGATCCAGTTTAGTGTAAACATTAGGTCTGAAATGAAAATCTTTATGATAAAAATCTTTTTATTGTTTGTGCCATTGACTATATTATATATTTATCAGCTCCAGAGAATTATATAGAAGACCTTTACCCACTGGGAACGTTTCTCATGCTTTCAAAGACTAAACTTCCTAATAACGAAGAGGAAAATAATAAGAAAATATATTGATAGAAGAGATCTGGTTCACAGAAGCATAATCTGTATCTCACACAGTATGTCACCACGGAAGTATTTGTTCCTGACAGACTTATGTATGAGGGAGCCATTGCTTTCTGTTTTGTATCCCTTGGTGACCCTGGAAGTTTTTATGGAAAATTTCAATATAATGCTCTTACAGACGACTGTTTAAACTAAGTTGGTCACAAAGCAAAACCAAAATTATGACCCTGATGATAGGGACTTGCATAGATGAAGAAGGAAAGTTAATAGAGGAGGAAGATAAGAGAAGTTAGGGAGAGGATAATTTGAATATATTATATATGGTTGAAATTGTCTAAGATATTCAATACAAATAGGAAAAGTATAATGTCCCCTGTTTTATATGCTCACTATTATAAATCTAGAACACACACGGTAACAGCAAAGTGTTGATGGTAAGGCTATTATTGTCACAATCAATGCAGCAACACTGATGGTTCTATCTTCCTAGGAATGCTGGCCTGTTACCTTTATCCCACTTACAGTGCATATTGTAACATAAAAGTCATACATGTAAGTCCGTCATTCCTACCTTAGCAATTCAAGTAACATATGTATATGTATGTGTATATATATATATATATATATATATACACACACACACACACACACACACACACACAAACACACACACACATACACAGACCCAGCCCCAGGCCCAGGCCCAGGCCCAAGGCCCAGGCCCAGGCACAGGCACAGGCCCAGGCACAGACAGGCACAGGCACAGGCCCAGGCCCAGGCACAGGCACAGGCCCAGGCCCAGGCCCAGGCACAGGCACACACACGTACATAGTTTTCAGAGTCTTTTCTATGTTAGTTTACTGCATTTGTACTGCATTCTGAGAACTGTACTTATAATACAATACAAGCCAGAATTGTAGCTGTTCTCTCTGAGTTTCACTTGTGTGAATCAGCAAGCCTGGGGATGATTTTCCTCTTCCAGAGGTTTCCATAACCTTACTGGTTCAGGACTATTATTCTTAGGAAGAATCAGATACCAAGGTTAAAAGCTTTTTTTTTTTTTCTTTCACTTTCCATCTTAATGTGTTCAACTCCTTTACTGCTTTAAACTTCTATTAGTGAGGACTAGCTTGCGTACTCCCTCATTGAAATCTTAATTCTCAGGATTTGATCTATGTTTTGAGCACAGCAAGAATTTTTATTTTGTTTTATTATAAAAATTAACTAAGATTAAAGCATTGCTTTGGGGAATTTGTACAACACCCCTGTACTGACTGGTTTTGTGTGTCAACTTGTCATAAGCTGGAGTTATCAGAGAGAAAGGAGCTTCAATTGGGGAAATGCCTCCATGAAATCCAGCTGCAAGGCATTTTCTCAATTAGTGATCAAGGGGAAAGGGCCCCTTGTGGGTGGTACCATCTCTCAGCTGGTAGTCTTGGGTTCTATAAGAGAGTAGGCTGAGCAAGCCAGGGGAAGCAAGCCTGTAGAGAACATCCCTCCATGGCCTCTGCATCAGGTCCTGCTTTCTGACCTGTTTGAGTTCCAGTCCCGACTTTCTTTAGTGATGAACAGCAATGTGGAAATGTAAGCTGAATAAACCCTTTCCTCCCCAACTGCTTCTTGGTCATGATGTTTGTGCAGGAATAGAAACCCTGACTAAGACAAATTGGTAACAGCATAGTGGGGGTATTCCTGGGACAACCTGACCATTTTTTTGGGAGGACTGTGGAACGACTTTGGAACTTTGGGCCAGAAGATCCATTCAATGTTAAGAGCTTTGTGAGATGTTGTGTAGGA
The DNA here is from genome assembly GCF_000001635.26 of Mus musculus. Classification (NCBI taxonomy): domain Eukaryota; kingdom Metazoa; phylum Chordata; class Mammalia; order Rodentia; family Muridae; genus Mus; species Mus musculus. The sequence goes on along the minus strand of NC_000068.7, from coordinate 101,090,606 downwards.
GCTTGGAAGATAATGTTGAGAACAGTGCAGAAGATGGAGGCCTGACTTGTAAAATCTCAGAGGGAAGATTAAAGACTGTTTTCAGGGCCACTGCTATTTTGATTGTGAAGATTCTGTGGTTCTGGTTAGCTGGGCTGAAGAATCAGCTGTGATTAACAAGATACCAGAACTACTAAAGTGAAAACTTTACATTACTTGGACAATTGATGCTGGTTAGCTGGAGCTAAGAAATTAGCTTGTGATTAAGAAGAGACCAGCATCATTGAGGTGACATCTTCTGGGAAGTGTTTTCTGAAAGCATAAAGAGGCTGTGTTCCAGAGATAGCCAAAGTTGTACCTTGTGCAGCAGCAGGACTTGGTAATGTGTAAGAGTCACCCAGGTGGTACTGGTTTTGAAGGCATGAAGGGGTCACAGAGAGCAGCTGAGGCTTGGCACTGTGAGAGTCCATGGAAGGCCATTGGTGAAGGTGCAGCCTCACTTGCAATTGATGGCCCAGGACTGAAGGGGTCATGCAGTGTTTTGGAGGTGCCAGTACCATGAGATGACCACCAAGAACGGCAGCAGTAGTGGAGTACAGGCATCTGAAGCCTAGAGGATGAGGTGTGTGCCCTAAAGGGCAGAGCTGGGGAAGTGACCCAAGCTCTTGGAGGAATCTGGAAGATCGGGAGTGGATCCCAGACATTGGACAGTTGGAGTTTGATTTTGCTTTTCATTGCGACTGTGCCATGATGCTTTTTCCCTCTTGAAGGAAGTATTTTAGTGGAACCCACAGTTAAGAGACTTTTAATTGTAAAAAGAATTTGGATTTTAAAAGAGATTGGATATTTTAAAGAGAATGAAATTTTAAGAATTTGTAAAGACTGTGGGACTTTCAAAGTTATTTAGATCGTGGTGATGAATAAGAAAGTAAGGGTTGAGGCTTAATAGTGATGTGTTTGTGTGAAAAGTTGACAAGGGGACAATTGTACTGGCTAGTTTTGTGTGCCAACTTGACACAAGCTGGAGTTATCAGAGAGAAAGGAGCTTCAGTTGTGGAAATGCTTCCATGAGATCCAGCTGTAAGGCATTTTCTCAATTAGTGATCAAGGGGAAAGGGCCCCTTGTGGGTGGGGCTGAGCAAGCTAGGGGAAGCAAGCCAGTAAGTAACATCCCTCCATGGCCTCTGCATTAGCTCCTGCTTTCTGACCTGTTTGAGTTCCAGTCCCGACTTCCTTCAGTGATGAACAGCAATGTGGAAGTGTAAGCTGAATAAACCATTTCCTCAAAAACTGCTTCTTGGTCATGATGTTTGTGCAGGAATAGAAACCCTGACTCAGAACCCCATTGATGAATTGAAACTCTTGACTTTTTTTTTTTTTTCTTAGTCTGAGGAGGCACTTCTCTAAGGTGGGATATTTTGGGTTTGCTTATAAATCTCATTGATTATCAAAATCTACTAGATTATATATTCTGGCCCCAAATTCACAATTGTCTTCATCAGGTAAATTTCTAAGTTATACTTAACAAACAAGTAAGCAAGAGAATTATTTAATGAGCAACTTTTTACACTAATTTTTTCCCAAATTCATAATTAACTTTTCTCTTAATTTTGAGTTCTGACACTTATCATTGCCCTGGTAAATTAAATTATGCTGTACATTCGAAATCTTTAGGCATCAGAAACACTATTTTCTACAAAAATAGATTTGTTTTTCAAGAAAAGGTTTCTCTTTGCATCTCTGGCTGTCTTGAAACTCACTCCATAGACCAGTTTGGCCTGAAACTCAGAGATCTATCTACCTCTGTATCTTGAGTTTTGGTATTAACAGTATATACCACTACCTTCCAGCTCAAAAGCAGATTTTTCATTGCTATAAATCCTAAATTGTAGAAAACCAAGTCTTGTTCCTTTAGATCTCAATTGCTTTACCTCACCCAGTTTTTTATTTCCAATCATGCACAGAAATGTCACAAAGAGGTGTTTTTGTTTGTTTGTTTTTTTCTACTGACATGCAGGAGAGCTGAAATGAGTAATTCATCCACCGACTTATATTTGAGTTATGTGAAGTGAATACTAATGAAGTATAATGTGGAAAACTCAAGCCTTAAAGTTTCTGTCAAAGATTGCATTAGGGCTGGGTATGGTGGCCCATGCCTTTAATCCTAACATTTGAGAAGTATAGGAAAGAAGCAGATTCTGTGAGTTTGAGGCCAACTTGGTGTACAAAGTGAGTCCAGGACATCCAGGGATGCTGTAGAGAGAAATCTTGTCTTGAGAAACAAGACAAGAGACAAAGAAACACACACACACACACACACACACACACACACACACGGGGGGGGGGAGGAAGGGTTAATCAGTATAATCAGTGTCCACCCCAACACATTTCTGGGCACAGTAGTAGGTATCACAATCCTCTGTGGTACAAAACATCATATTTATCCCCTCCCCACATGCTAATATCAACATTCAGGATATGGTATCTTTTGTCAAAAAATTCTGCATTGTGAAGACTCCAGTGGGTCTCAGGAAAAACAATGAGAACACATGTGGTAAAGAATAGAAGCTTTCTATTCTTCATGGCTTCCTAAAGAGGCTTTAAGTGGCACCTGTTAAACACTAGGATAAATCCTCTAGGCAAGGAATCTGCATGCAGAGAGACATTTCATTGTAAACTTAATCTCTTGAACCAACTAAGTCAGAACACCTTCACTATTTCACATTAGCAAAATGACAGACTCATACATCTTGCATTACACTGTGCATCTGTTATTATCAGAACTTTCTACCTTCATATAGATAGCTTAAGGTGTTTGAGCTCTCTTCATCCTCTCTCTTCTCTCTCTCTCTCTCTCTCTCTCTCTCTCTCTCTCTCTCCTCTATCTATCTATCTATCTATCTATCTATCTATCTATCCCATTGTCTGTCCTCTATTTATCTATAATATATTATCTTCTATCTAAAGCTCCTACAATCAAGGATTTCTTCACATTATAGTTCTTAGTAATTACAGTGGACACTCTAGATCTTGTTTGTGGGTAGATAAAATTATAGAGCTTTCATCAGAATACTATTGGCTGAGTTCATTGATTGATGCATAAAACTTTTTCTGTGTAAAATGCAGACGTTTCCTCACACTTGATTATTTCACAGACTGGGACAAAAAAAAAGCAATAAAATTTGTGCATATGATTTGCATTTGTGGAATTCTAGGTCTGGTTTCATCTTTGAATTGTAAAACTAGAGTTTATATTTATAAACCATGGATTTTTGTCTACAAAGAGCTCTGCATTTCCATGACCTTAAGTGATAATCACCAAGTTCCTTAAACAAAAAGCAAAGGACCCAGTCATTTTAAAATTGTTGTGGTCCAACCATTTGCCTAGGAATTTCATAAATTCATTCTTTTTAGTAGCTGAGTAGTACTTCATTGTGTAAATGTACCACAAAATTTGTATCCATTCCTCTGTTGTGGGGCATCTGGGTTCTTTCCAGCTTCTCACAACAGAGGAATGGATACAAAAAAATGTGGTACATTTACACAATGGAGTACTACTCAGCTATTAAAAATAATGAATTTACGAAATTCCTAGGCAAATGCTAGGACCTGGAGGGCATCATCCTGAGAGAGGTAACCCAATCACAAAAGAACTCAAATGATATGTTCTCACTGATAAGTGGATGTTAGCCCAGAAACTTAGAATACCCAAGATATAAGATACAATTTGTGAAACACATGAAGCTCAAGAAGAACGAAGACCAAAGTGTGGATACTTTGCCCCTTCTTAGAATTGGGAACAAAACATGCATGGAGGGAGTTACAGAGACAAAGTTTGGAGCTGAGACAAAAGGGTGGACCATCTAGAGACTGCCATATCCAGGGATCCATCCCATAATCAGCCTCCAAACGCTGAAACTATTGCATACACTAGCAAGATTTTGCTGAAAGGACCCTGATATAGCTGTCTCTTGTGAAACTATGCCAGGGCCTAGCAAACACAGAAGTGAATGCTCACAGTCAGCTATTGGATGGATCACAGGCCTCCAATGGAGGAGCTAGAGAAAGTACCTAAGGAGCTAAAGGGAACTACAACCCTATAGGTGGAACAACAATATGATCTAACCAGTACCTCGGAGCTCTTGTCTCTAGCTGCATATGTATCAAAAGATGGCCTAGTCGGCCATCACTGCAAAGAGAGGCCCATTGGACACGCAAACTTTATATGCCTCAGTACAGGGGAATGCCAGGGCCAAAAAGTGGGAATGGATGGGTAGGGGAATGGGGGGGGGGAGGGTATGGGGGACTTTTGGGATAGCATTAGAAATGTAATGAGGAAAATACCTAATAAAAATATTAAAAAAATAAAAAAAATGTTGTGGTTAGAGTTTGTGAAACTTACCGAAAGATGTCAATTATAATAGCAAAGAAGAAAGGTAACTGTGCTTCTTGTCACATTGCACAGTGTAAAAGTGACCCGGGCAGCATGGATTGACTGGCAGTCAGTGTTTACAAGGCCTTTTCTGTGCATTCTCTTCTGATTTACCCTTCTTTTTCCTATGCCACCGAGTGCTTCTTATTCATTGAAAAGTTAGAGATGAGGAGCAAAGCATGGAAATGATATATACACTTATGTATAAGTTCTCAAAAAAAATAAATAAAAACATTTTAAAGAAATCAGGATGAAGATGGTGCTGACAACTATTTTATACCCCAGAAGCTTATTCTAAAATGACTTGAGTGTTTAAGCCTTAAAATTGAATTTGTATGCTTCATAATGCTTCATTGCTTATAAGGAGCTTTGGAGTACATGAGATTAGTTATACACCATCATAATGATGTAGAGAAGATATGAAAAAGCCTCATTCCAGGTGGAAATAAATGTCCTGTCAGATAGATAAGGAAATCTGCTAAGCTAGCTCAAAAATTATTTTTCAGCTAGGAGAAGCATAGAAAGAAAGCATCATGGGTGAGATAGTATTTGACTGAATCTTTTAAAAATATTTTATTGGCATGTGTGTGTGTGTATGTATGCATATGTGTGTATGTGCATGTATGTGTATGTGTGTTTCTATATGCTATATACATGTCACAGTACATATGTGGAGGTTAGAGCACTGTTTGAAGAGTCAGTTTTGTCCTTCTCCCACAGATGGGATTCAAGTCATCAGGCTTGGCAACAAGGTGCCTTACCAGCTGAAATATCTCCACAGCCGTTGATGGAAACTTTAAGGCTGAGTTGCTTCTGTTCAGTTGAAATTGAGACCCTAAGACATTACCATTACAATCTCATAGAACAGTGTGAGAAAGTTATGGGAGTGGGAAGGATGGGAGATGTTAGAAAAGTAGGATCCTCTTAGTGTAGCCAGAGAAGAACTGCAAATAATCTGTGTTTATATGGAGTGTTATATATTACATTGTAGTGAAAAGACAATTAAATTCAAAGTCATATATGAGTTAGAATTAAAGTCAATTTTGATAGCTTCTGTTTTCCCAAGGCATCAAAATGCATACAGAAAGAACTTGAACAACATTTTAGTTAAAATGTTCTAAAGTCTCAAGTATTACAATAATTAATGAGGGAGTAGTGAAATAAGAATAATACAGAACTATTATAATTGAAAAAATTAGGTAGGTAGAAGAACTATGATAAGGCCCCAATTAAACCCACAGGGGAGGCTGAAAGAGTTATGAGGAATGATTGTGTCTTAGCGGTTTTTACAAGATAGCAAATGGTGTAATGTTAATAGGAGCAGAGGACCAGTGGGATGGATGATGACTAATACAATTTTTTTTTTTTGCTTTAGATTGAGACTATGTGTTCATCATGTTCTTTATATTTTTGTAGTGTTTTAGACTAATCCACCCTAAGCTCCCAGTATTCATTTTATTACATAAGCTCTAACTTAGATAAATTTTCTTTTATTGTTAGGCTTACACATTGCACTGCCTGTTAGAATAGATGCACTGTTGGTTGCTTTTAGTAATATTTATAGGCCAGGTTACATAAATAACATTGGCTAATTAGCAACCTAAATCAAATATAGAAGAACTAAGAGAAATGATGTCTTGAATACTAAAAACTAGATATTGAAATTCATAATAATTTGGCACTAAATAGAATATTAAAATAATATCTAGTTGAGGCTCAATAATATTAAGATAATAATCCTAAGTAAGGGTTAATTTGAAAATGACAGAATTAATTGACTTATTGATATAAACCCATGATATCACTTTCATAATAGAAACCCTATTTTCCAACCATTATAAAAATAATCAAAGAGAGAAGAAAGCCATCCTCATATGTGGCTTTTTGCTTTCTATGAACGTTTTCTTGTGAAGTTAGTGGAAAAAGACTCTACAAGGTCATTTCTTCAGTAACCTTTGTCAACGCCATTGCTTGTAAAAACATATTGAGTGGGGGTTTAGTCTTTAAGCAAGGCCCATCTGGCCCTAACTTCTTTTGGATAGAAGAGAAGTGCTGACAACATTTTCTTTGTTGAATTTTAATTTTAGAGGGGGTTTGCTCAGCTTGGGTGCAGGAGTAAAGCCAGAAATCTGTGCTTTCCAAGGTATTTGCACAGTTCCTATTTTCTCTGTGTTATGTGGTCACTCTTATCATCAGATGCAGTGACACAACAATGATTCATTTGTCATTACCTAGAGTTGGATACAGACCATAAAGGAAATGAAGTAACATAATACTTAGTTGAATAGGCACATTGAACCAAATTATTTTCTGTAAAATAGTTATGAACTTGTTCCAATTTTGGAAAAGATGAGTCAACAAGTTATGACACTGTGTAGAACAATGAAGGATGCCCGTGTTTTACCCAATAAATGTGCAATGATTTTACTGAGTCTATGTTAAGAGTTTGTGTTCATTTCCATATAAGTCTCTTAAATGAGACACCCAGTAAAGGATGCAACATTTGTTTTTCATAAATCATGAAGTCAAGTCCTTCCATTATTCTAAAGCCATCTTTTTTTTTTTTTCTAGTTGCATGCAAGCTTTCCTAATATTTCTCAAGTTGGGGCTGGAGAAATGGCTCAGCGGTTAAGATCACTGACTGCTCTTCCAAAAGTCCTGAGCTCAATTCCCAGCAACCACATGGTGGCTCACAACCATCTGTAATTGCATCTGGTGCCCTCTTATGGTGTGTCTGAAGAGAGTGACAGTGTACATCAAAATAAATAAAATCATTTGGGAGGGGGTGACAGGGAGGGGGCAGCAAGTGGGATGTAAAGTGAATATGTAAAAAAAAATTAGTGTCGACCTCCATGCGAAATATTGTATCATATAAAGTACTTAGTTACCTATCAGCTGGCATTTTTCTTGTCCCACAGACAGAGATGAACTTGTATTCCTAATCTTCCTGCCCCCATGTATAACTGACATGCAATCCCATATTTGTTATAACTTATGTTCTAGAAGGTAAATTATGTATAAGTAAAATTAAGACAGTTCCAGATCATCCAGTTTTTAACAGTAATTGGCTGCTCTTCAGTAATGAAGAGTAATTAATTAACATTTCCTAAGTGGATTATTGGTAGGAATGTTTTGTTGGACCATAGCATGTTGAGGAGTACTTAAGGAGAAGTAACACTATAGTTTCCAGTAAAATGTGTTAGCTCATCTATTAGAAAGAGCACAAAGATCTATAAGATCTATGGTATTATCATTATTTAACACATGTAGCGATATATTAATATTATTTTATAATATTATAAGTAATTACTGTGTCGGGACGGTCATGCACATATGGCAGTGATGTATATGGAGGTCAGAGATGTTGCAGAAGTGGCTTTCCTCCTTCCATCATGGGTTTTCTGAGGATTGAGGTTATCTGGCATGGCGATAAGTGTTATTACCCAATAAGCCATCTTACTGACCCCTTGTAATATATACGGAACATTTTCAAAGCTCAAAATTAGCTGAATATAGCAAAAATGTAGCTCAACATTTTATTAATCATTAGCTCATTTATACAGAGTCCATTGGAGCAGAAATTTTAAAATATGCTTTTAAAAATCAGGGTATGAAAATTCTCATCTTAGTCCTGACATTTAAGGCACCAGGTAGCAGTCTTTCTCATCTTTCTCCAGGAAAAAAAAATGTGGACAAACTGAAAAGTGATAAAATTTTCAACTCATTAGAGAACTGTGTTTTCAGGTCACACCATCTAAGGAACAAATGAAGCCAAAGCTGCACCTTACATCTGCTTATCAGGGGCACAGGCTGGTGAGAATGTATAAAGGAAAATGTTGATGAGTTGCTGAAGTGAAGCATGCACTGTCATAAAGGAAAAAAAATGTATGGACCACAGCAGCAGTGAGAACACACGCTCAGGAATTCTTCCTTGAGGAAGCATTTGAGCATCTTCTCTGCCATGTTTTGGCAGGAAATGGGTGACAGAAAGCACTGTCAGCATTATTTTAAGCTAACACTGTTTTCCACAGCAAAGACTTCTTCTCCATAGAAAAACTTTGCCAAAGCACCATCAGACCTTGTCCATGGACACTGCTTCCCCTCCAATCCCCTTCAGCTTCGTTGTCTTGTCGTACAGTGGTAGAAGAAAGTTCTACCATTAAGAGTAATTTATGAGACTCACATTGAAGGCACCAACCTACAAAAAGGTTGTTGGTTCCACTATAGATTACAGAATAAAGAATATGTTTTCTGTAGGCTCTGCTATCATGGCAGGGTTTAGGAAAACAGCAGATGACAGTGACAAACTTGCCTAATGTGACTGCTCTGAGTACAGGTCACTAAGTAAAAGAGACAGAGACTTGGTTTTTAAAGGGCTTAGGAAAATATCTACAGGCATAAAAATAGCACTAGACTTCTTGTCAGAAACTATGGAAGCAAGAGGAGGGTAGATAAACTGGTTTCAAGTTTTAGAAGGAAACATATTCCAAAGTACAGCATTTGTATTTTACTTTAAAATTTAAATCTTAAAGCATAAAGCTAACTGACAGAAATGATAAGTGCAAGTAAAATTAATTTTATGTAACTAGAAAATGGTAGAACCAAAAATACAAATGAAAATAAGGGGAGAACCTGGGAGTAGGAGGGTGATGATTTTAGGCTATTTTTATTCTGTGGTTTAGATAGATTGTATTCTTTGTCTTAAATTTTTGATGGGCAAAGAAGGTAAAATAATATTTAAGTCACCAGATTATTAGCACAACAAGACAGACTAATTTTAAAAGTACTTATGATCAATTACATGCAGTCTATAGTCTATAGTATGAAATAATTTTTACTACTATTACTGCGACACATAAAAAGGAAAATGACAATAAGTCAGAATTAGAGCCAACTCTTCCTTGCCTGGCACCCTGGGCTTTGCAGTACTTTGGATATTATGTCAAATGTCTTAAACTGTGGATGACTTTTTTGAAATTCTAGGCATAAGACAATTATCAGAGGTGAAGATAAAATGTCATACATGGGTCATTTGTAGGAAATAAATTACTTTCCCAATGCTTATGTGTGAAAACAGCCTTGTAGTCTGGTACAAAATGCAATATGCATGTTTTTATTCCAGTATTAAAATTTTCATTATATTAGCTAATTTGAAGAATTATTTTAAGCAGATTGAAGTGAAATTATATACTCAGTTTTTTTCATATTTCCTTAGAAATAAATGGAACACAATACAATTCCAAATCTGTACTTCAATGTGAACTTCCTGCTGCAAAATCGGTCAGATAGAACTTAAGATGAGAAAGAAGAAAATAGAAATGCCATGAGCTCAATCTTGGCCCAAGCCTGTGGATGCCACAGCCTCAGGCACTGATGTGTGTCAGCAGTATTCAGCAAGAACTTCAGTTCATAGCTTCCCCAGGAGTCTGAATCTCTTACACATCTGACCCATGTGTCAGGAAGTAAAGGTTACAAGTCATATTCCTCCTGGCATAGAAAGTCCTCACAGAGCAAAAAATGGCCCAAGGAAGAAGTATATTTTCCTAGCATGTAAAACAATCTCTGCCCTTGTAAATATTTGAGGTCTTTTTGGATGGCTGATAGAAATTTACTGAAAGAAACATGAACATTTAAAAAATAGCTTCTATAGCTTTAAACTAGATTTCTATTCATTTGGGAGAAGGGGGCACCTTCTTCTTTGGTTCATTTGATATCAAATTGAATCCATATCCTCATGCTGTGTGACTGAGGATTGTGCCATCTATTAAATTAACTGGAAAAATTGGCAACCCTCTAGGTTTCGTGCATCAGAGTCAAGAAAATTTCTTGTCCCTACAAAGTGATTTGACTGCAGCCCTTTCAAAAAATCCTTCCCCCAAAATGCAAAGAAAATATTAAATTGTAGTATAGTGAGCAAACATTCTGTTTCACAAGAACACAATCATTAAAAATAATGTTAGGACAAAGTTGGCAGAATGTCTTAGCTGGTAAAGATACTTGTTGCTGTGTTTGATCCTTGGGATGCATGTTGTGGATGGGAAGAAATGATTCCTGCAGATTATCCTCTGATATACACACATATGCTGTGGCATGCACAGACACACAGTAAATAAGAAAACAATAAAAATTTAAAATAATGTTAAATTTCCACATTCATGCTCACTATTAGACCAAAGGAAAGACATAGGAGTTGGTATAAACTTGAGTTTGACTAAATATTTCTTCTTTTAAAATGTGGTTTGTTTTAATTTGGATTTCCCTGATGACTAAGAATGGTGAACATTTCTTTAGCTGCTTCTCAGCCATTCAGTATTCCTCAGTTGAGAATTTTTGTTTAGCTCTGTACCCCATTTTTAATAGGGTTATTTGATTCTCTGGAGTCTAACTTCTTGAGTTCTTTGTATATATCGGATATTAGCCCTCTATTGAATGTAGGATTGGTAAAGATCTTTTCCCAATCTGTTGGTTGCTGTGTCCTTTGACAGTGTCCTTTGCCTTACAGAAGCTTTGCAATTTTATTGACAGTGTCCTTTGCCTTACAGAAGCTTTGCAATTTTATGAGGTCCCATTTGTCAATTCTTGATCTTAGAGCATAAGCCATTGGTGTTCTGTTCAGGAACTTTTCCCCTGTGCCCATGTGCTCGAGGCTCTTCTCCATTTTCTTTTCTATTAGTATCAGTGTATCTGGTTTTATGTGGAGGTCCTTGATCCACTTGGAGTTGATCTTTGTGCAAGGAGATAAGAATGGACAGATTTGCATTCTTCTACATGCTGACTGTCAGTTGAACCAGCACTATTTGTTGAAAATGCTGTCTTTTGTCAGGTGGATGGTTTTAGTTCCCTTTTCAAAGACCAAATGAACATAGGTGTGTGGGTTCATTTCTGGGTCTTCAATTCTATTCTACTAATCTACCTGCCTGTCATTGTACCAATCCAATCAAAATGTCACTCAGGTGACATCAGATACTGGTGAAGATTTGGAGAAAGAGAAATACTCCTCCACTGCCAGTGAGATTGCAAGCTGGTACAACCACTCTGGAAACCAGTTTGGCAGTTCCTCAGAAAATTGGATTTAGTGTTACCTGAGGACCCAGCAATACCACTCCTGGGCATAAATACTCCAATATGTAGATACTCCAATATGTAGTAAGATACTCCAATATGTAGTTACTCCAATATGTAGTAAGATACTCCAATATGTAGTAAGGACACATGTTCTACTATGTTCATAGCAGTCTTATTTATAATAACCAGAAGCTGGAAAGAACCCAGATGACCCTCAACAGAGCAATGGATACAGAAAATGTGGTACATTTACACAATGGAATACTACTCAGCTACTAAAAGCAATGAATTTATCAAATTCTTAGGTGAATGGAGGGATCTGAAGGATATCATCCTGAGTGAGTTAACCTAATCACAAAAGAACACACATGGTATATACTTGCTGATAAGTGGATGTTAGCCCAGAAGCTTAGAATCCCCAAGATACAATTCACAGACCACATGAAGCTTAAGGAGAAGGAAGACCAAGGTGTGGATACTTCGGTCCTTCTTAGAAGGGGGAACAAAATACCCATGGGAGGAGATAACAAAGTGTGGAGCAGAGACTGAAGGAACGGCCGTCCAGACTGTACCAACATCTGATCCATCCCATGCATAGACACCAAATCCTGACACTAATGCTGATGCCAAGATGTGCTTGCAGACATGGCTTTCCTCTGAGGGGTTCTATCAGCATCTTACTGACAGAGATGCAGATACAGTTGCAGCCAACCATTGGACTGATCCCGGGAACCCCTACTGGAAGTTTTAGGGGAAGGACTGAAGGAGCTGAAGAGGACAGCAACCCCATAGGAAGAACAATATTATCAATAACTGGACCCCTCATAGTCCCACGGACTAAGCCACCACCCAAAGAGTATACATGGGCTGGTTTGTGGCCCCTGATACATATGTAGCAGAGGATCTCCATGTCTGTCTTCAGTGGGAGGGGATGGCTTAGTCCTGTGGAGACTTGATGCCCCAGAGAAGGGGGATGCTAAAGGGGTGAGGTGTGAGTGGGTGGGCACATAGTTGGATGAGCATCTTCTTAGAGGCAAATGAGAGGGGGGAGGGTTGGGGGCTCCTGGGGGGACTGGGAAGGGGGACAACATTTGAAATGTAAACAAAATAATTAGTTAAAGGAGGGGAAAATAATTAACGTATACAATTTGTTGAGTTGGTACTTTTGTACCCACGTATGTTACCATCACCACCACCAAGATAACAAAGCTCCATTATCTCAAAAAGGAAAGCATAACAGAGTGAAAATATCACTAAAGGACATTATATACATGCAAAGAAGTGTCAGAGTGAAGTCTCTTACTCTGAACAATTAATGTGCAGTAATAAAATGAAAGGCTTCCTTTAAAATGTGGTTTGGAAATTATTAGCTCAGTACATATAACTGACATACCTTTGACTGAGGTATAAAGAGACGGGCTGTACATTTTGCTCTTGGAGCTTACAGTGTGGAAGAGAAGTCAGATAGTTATGCAATCTAAGTAAATAAAATATATCAGTGGAATATATGCAAATTAAAGTTTCTTTTCCTAAAAAAAAAATGGATTGGTTTACTGGATGAGAAGAAACCAAGAATACTGTGTCTTATTATCTCATTTTATAATTGGGAGATATATATTTAGGGATTAGTATGCTCAGTCTTTTTCTGGTATGAAATATTTGACAGTGAGCAAAACAGATTAAGATTTCTGTCCTCAAAGACTTTAAAATCCAGTGGAGAAGACAGAATATAAATAAAACATGAAGTGATGTAGAAGAAAAAATTGTAGTTACTGCTATGGGAAGAGAAGTATAATGAAAGCAAGGGTGGTCAGAAACACAGAGGGCTTGGGAGCAGTGAATAGTTAAATTGTGATTTAAGTAAAGAAATCAGAAAAGGTCCCAGAGGGAAAGATAAATATGACAGATTTGAGATGGCGAGAAACAGACCATTGCAGATACCTGGAGTGCCATTACTCAGGTTCAGACAAAAATCACCTCAAATATCTGCCAGTATGAGCGCATGTAGTGTGGTTGAGAAAAGCTAAGAAGCTATGAGACAAAGTGGCAAATTTGTAACGATGAGTGTAGAGCTTTAAAACCGTAGTTAGTGTTTGAGGTCATTGCATCAACTTTCTTTCCCCTCAGTCTGAAGCCATGACTCATAGAGAAGTTTTAAGTAAAGAAAACGCCTTACCTGACTTCTGCTCTAACAGGATCCCCTAGGCTACTTAGGAGAATACACTCTAGGGACAGGAGGAAAAGAAGGGTTTCTGACATCCAAGCAAGAGATAGATAATGATGGTTCAGGCAATGAAGAGTGGGAGGCAGATGATAAAACTATTTTAAAACCACAGTCAAGAGACTTCTGATTCACCCAATGAAAATAAATTGACATGTTAAGGTGACTCAAACAACTTTAAGCCAGGGGTCACCCAGAAAGGTATTATACAGAAGGGGAAGTGACCAAATACTTAAACTCTTTGACATTTGAAGTCAAATAGGCTGAGGAGAGGATGAAAATAAGAACATGAGACTTAGAATGAGAAAACAGTGAATGTAAGATTGAGAAGAGTCTAGTATGGTATTGTAGAAGTCAGTATACAGTGTATATGAAGAGAGAGGAAGTTATGATTTCACGTAATTCCCGTCAAGGTGAGGGCCACTGGAGGATGTGGATTTGAGCAGAGAGAGAGGAAGTGATGATGTCATGTAATGCCCATCAAAGTGAGGGCCACTTGAGGACTTGGATTTGAGAAATTTGGAGGCTATAATAGGTGGGGTGAAGATTCTAAAGAATAGGATTTTGAGGAAAGGAGAAAATGACTGGGAGAACAATTTTCAGATTTCTTTCAGTTTCCCTTTCTGAAACAATTGCTGACAAACATTGTAGAGACTTGAAAGGTAGAGAGAAACTTAAGACAAAAGCAACGTTATCATGTTTTTGAGATTGTGGTTACTACCCAGCAGGAAACATGTGTTGATGAAGAACAGCTGGAGATCTGGCTATCCACGAGTAAGAAGAGCGGATGGAGCTTGAGGAGAAATAGCAAGGTAGTTTTTGATAATAACATGAAGGGTTCAGTGAAATGGATTAGTGGCTTAAAGGTAATTGCCACTAAATCTGATGACCAGAGTTCAGTGTCTAATACACAGTGGTGGAAGAAGGGAACCAAGTCTTGAAAGTTGTTTTCTGACTACCACATGTGCACTGCAAAATATGCAAACCCAACCATATATATCATCAGTCAGTCCATCTATCAGCCAACTATTCAATAAATAAGTGTAAGAAAAAAAATTTTTAAATACCATGTAGGCTCATTGGTTGGGATAGGAGTGGAGATGGATAAGGGCATCCAACAGAAAGGATATGGTGAGGATATAGCAGTGGTAGTACGGGGCAAGTGTTCTAGTTGTTTCTTTTTACAAATTGAAAGCAAGGTCATCAGGTTAAAGTTGCTGACAGTTTTGAGAGAGACTCATATGTAATAGGGAACAAAAGCAGGGGAGATTGGAAGTAGAAGGTGCTGTCCTGAAATTCAGGAGAAATTTGTCTATATGGGAGAGTATATTCCTCAGCTTTATCCAAGTGTGCTTTGTGGCATTAGCCTGTGAGGTAGCATGAACTGACCAGAAGAAATTGTCTTTCTCCTTTCTTATCAAGCTTAAGTAGTAAGAGCATCATCAACCCTTTAAATTCACCTTCAACTCTTTACCTTGCCCCTCCAGTTCATAATGAATTCTTGGCAAAGTTAAGGTGAATCAACTGTTAACCCTACTTGTTTCTTAAGGTCATACAATAATTCAGAGGCATTTAATGGACTATCATAGATTCCTAGCATATTAGTTTCTATGAATCCCTGCAGTTATTTTAAAGGTGAATAATAGTATTAATGAAAAAGAGTGAATACAAAAATAGAAATGTATATGGGTCATTTTGTACTTCAAGGACTTTCAGTATGAGTCATCTTGTTTTTTTTTCTGGTTTGCATGCTCCATTGGATAGTATAAAAGAGTCTGTTCTCAAACAGAAACTGTCTACTCATTAGTCAAGGAATTAAAGTCTATAAACATGGAAAGTAAAATAGTTATTCCCACTTTCATGATTCATGTTATGTTTCTGTTCAGCAAACAAAGAATATAACACAAGTAGAGTAAATTGATTGCTCATCTTTTTCTTTACCAGCAACAATATCAAGTAACCAGCAATGTAGGAATTGAGTCACACTATTTTAATTATTTTCTGCCCTTGATGTCTAATATGGTACCTACATACAGAATGCTTTGGAGGTAGTTCTATTCTATGCCATACATAGATCTAACAATTACACTGAATTTATAAATACTGATTTAATGCTAGTATTTTTCATCCCATCCTATTTGCAAGAAGGTTGAGAGAGAAGATGGAAGATTAACTGCTTTAGTCTCCTACAGAGGAAGGTGTGTGAAAGCTTAGAAAGACCCAACTGTTGCAATGAATTTATCTTATAACACCTGCTTACCTATCAAGGTAGTATGTGACTCTAGATGCTCATTATGCACTGGAGGTGCCTGCCTCATCCAGGTACAACATCTGGTGCATGCGACAACTCTCCATTAACAACTGGAAGTGCTATATGTGAGATACAATTCAATCAGTAGCATGAAAGTATATATAAGTTATATGAAAAGTAGGTCTCAAATGCCATGGTCCTTATTCTTCCATTTTGTCTTTCCAGCTTTTACTTTCAATGTCAGAAGAAATTTTCTCTCACCAATTGAATGATGAAGACAAAATTTAGTCCTGGTTTATTTGTGGTTCTACGTGATGTAGACAGTCCACAAAATGGTACCATAAGTCTATAATCCCTTTCTGTGGTATCCTTAAAGTGTAGTGGTGAAGAAATCTCAGAAGGCTGAAATTCAAGCATTTTACTTGGATGATTTATTCTCTAGAAAAATTAAATAGCTAGATGTAAATGCCTATGCTTATTCATTAACTGTGTTTAGTGGGTTTGTGGGATGGTCAGACATTCATGAAGCATGTCTGGAAAATTGGTGATAAAGACAATAAAGCAAAGAAATGAAGCTATTTGAATATGTGTGCTTATGTGAATGCCTAGTGATGAGTGACCTCAATAGATTGTGACATCAATAGTCAAAGGAATCCCATAAGCAGTTCTTTGAACACCAAGTTATTTTTCCAGCCCCCTCTTACCTAGTCTAATAGAAATATTCACAATGTGACTTTGGTGTCATGAATAGAAGTTTCATATGGCCACTGTTTTCTGTGTTTGAGGACAAAATTTATTTATTTATGGCATTGGCATCTTTAAAAATACCTCTAATTTAGAAAGCAAGTACTAGTTCAGTGCTTATTCCCTACACATGACAGAGTGACCACTTGCCTGTGTTTTTCTTAAACTCCATAACACTGTACTTGAACACTTAGAGTCCTTTTAGAGTAGCCAGGAAAACTGAAGTTGGAAAATAATGAAAGGTTAGTAAAGAATTATAAAAAATGTAATTTGTGTGATTCTTTAGATTGTGTACCTCCAAGGTCCAAAGAAAGAAACCAAGTTATTCTTTCATCCAGGTGGCTCAGCATCATTGTAAATTGAAGCAGATTTTGTAGAGTATAAGGAAGAGATGGCTGCTCTAGTAAATGCAAGGAGTCATCTTTGGAGTTTGTGTCTCATTATGTAAGGAACAGGAATTGTTGAGAGCCTATGAGCTAAGAACTGACTAGATTCAAGTAGAAATTTAGGGCATATTCTCTGCAGGACAGGATGAGGGCGAAACTGCTTTCAAGTATAGAGACTAAGTCCTGTGCTGCTATATTTGCTTATTTGTGACAGAGTGATTGCTGTTCTGATGCTGAATACACAAAATGGAATTGAAGGTTCACTTTAACAAGGTTGCTAAAGGAAAACTCACAGACCTTTGAAATGGATGACACAGCAAATTCCATGTAGGGGATGTTGTCTATGTGTGATGTATCCGGGGTAGGAAAGAAGTGCACTTTTAGTATAATGGCTACAGATTTTGTTTTACAGTCTAGAGAATAAAAATGAAATTGAAAGCAAAGGAGACATTGTGATTTTCATTTGTGTGACTGAAAGAAAATATTTCCAATAAGAGAACAGAGGGAGGAATGCTATGCCTCATTTCTACATCATACTTAAGCTCACAGAGCGAGGCACTGTTGTAAGCATATTTTTGTTATTTATTTTGGGTATAAATCTGATGGCAGTTTTCATTCTTCTTATTTTATAACGGAAATTTGGAAATTTCAGGCACACACAAATAGCTAATTTATGTGCTGTTGAGAAAAAATGGACAGTCTTGAAACTTATGAGCCCGTGCCAAGGAAGAGAAATGGGAAAGAAATTTGTATCTAATTTGCAGATATTGAGGTCTGAGCTCAGGGGTAGGGTGCTTGTATAACAAGCTCAAGATCTTGGGTTCAGACACAAACACCAGAAAAAGAAATCATAAATATAAGATTAAAACAAAGAAACAAGTGAAAACAAACAAACAAAAGCCAAACTAATGCAAGCAAGCAAACAACTTCCTCTAAAAAACCAAAACAAGGAATGAATTTATGCTGCACATTCGAGCTATTTGCATAATATCTGAAATTAATAAGCTGACTTGCCAACCTGAGGTCCTAGGTATGAAAATCAAGTCATTAGTTCAAATCTCATTTTAAGCAGTGATGTCCAGGGCAAGATAGAACCTGTGGTAGGGCAATGGTCTCACTGCAAATGATGATCTTAATTTAAATTATCGATCTTCTGTAAGAAAACCTTGGAGCAGATGCAAAATTAAAATTAATCACTTTGAACATTAAAATCAATGGACAAATAACCATGAGAAGATGTGCAGTAATGAGTCACAGAAATCACCTTACTTAGTGCTTACTTCACTACATACTCACAAGTTTAAAATGATACTTCTTAGGTATGGGCCAGTTATTTATAGCTTCCAAACAGCGTTCCTTTCTAAAGTATCCCATACACATGTTGGTGAGTAGTTCTTAGGTAAAAATCTGGAATTCATGACTTCCTTATGAATGTGTGGCTTGGAGTTGTAAATAGACTAGAAGCTTCCCTATGTGTGTTCTGGAAATCTCGCTTAGAAAGTGTGGCGTGTATCCCTTAACCAGGGCTGTGACCGAGAATGGAAGTAAGCTGGCCCTAGGAAAATTATGCAGAGTGATTCAAAACTATGCTCATGCTGGTGGAACGTGGGAAAAGTGAGAGTATTGCTTCCAAAGCTGATTTTTCCAAAAAATCATTTTTTAAAATGGCTTCTTAAAAATTATTTCCTTTTGTAATTCACTTCTTAAAATATATATATAAGTATCTATATAAATTGTATAGTGCATTAATGGCAATACAATACCTAATGGTGTACAGAAGTTTTTCTTTTTCCAATGGATAAATCTTTCTACTTCTATGCTTGTTATCTGTAATTGGCATCTTCTGGTTATAAATTACAGAATATCATCATTAAAGGATAGAAAATCATGTCATCACTCTGTATATATAACTATTGTGTTCTTACATATTTTGTTGATATTATACTATGTATCTATACTTTCTATTCATTTATCTTTTAAATTTAACATTAGAATTACTCTCACAAAATAGATCATGAACATGTGGATTAATATAGACCTATTTGTGCCTCCGGAGGTGCACGCTCATGCGCACACACATTCACGTTTGTGTGTGTGTGTGTGTGTGTGTGTGTGTGTGTATGTATGACGTATGTATGCATGTAAGTATATATGTATGTACATATATGTTCCTACATGTAACCTATTCAGTCCATATAATGTTACTTATATGTATGCTTTTTAGGCTAAATATTGGATAATCAATTAGTGTGATTTTCTATGGGGAAGAGCACTTCTCCTGATCTCAGCTTTCCACAGTTGCTGATATTTCTGGAGGGTTGATGGTTCCTGGACTTTCCCCCATCCCCAACTCACTTTGGCATGTCTATTGTCATCTTTGCATCTCACATTTGGAAAGTCTTGTTTGTTAGACTTTATGAGTGTAGCTTCTGATATTACTAGTAGTCATAAACTTCCAACAAGTTCCTATGGCTATTATAATGTTTCTTTCCTCTCTTCTATAAGGTTCTCTGAGCCTTACATGCAGGAGTATTTGTTATAGAGGGGAGAATAGCAAGATGCATGTGACTTGATCAGGAAAATGGAAAAGGGCTCTTTAGGGAGGGGAGGAGATAAATATTGAAGATTGTGAAGGAGGGAAAAAGATGAATAATAGGAATAGAAATGATGTGAAAGGAAAAATAGGAGAAAGAGGCTTTTTAGGCATGATGGAGGTAAATACAGAAGAAAGAGTTGGATAAAATAACCATAAGGACCATACTATTAACTATTACCCGATATAAGATACAATTTGCGAAACACATGAAACTCAAGAAGAAAGAAGACCAAAGTGTGGACACTTTGCCCCTTCTTAGACTTGGGAACAAAACACCCATGGAAGGAGATACAGAGACAAAGTTTGGAGCTGAGACAAAAGGATGGACCATCTAGAGACTGCCATATCAGGGGATCCATTCCATAATCAGCCTCCAAACACTGACACCATTGCATACACTAGCAAGATTTTGCTGAAAGGACCCTGCTATAGCTGTCTCTTGTGAGACTATGCCAGGGCCTAGCAAACACAGAAGTGGATGCTCACAGTCAGCTATTGGATAGATCACAGGGCCCCCAATGGAGGAGCTAGAGAAAGTACCCAAGGAGCTAAAGGGATCTGCAACCCTATAGGTGGAACAACAATATGAACTAACCAGTACCCCCCAGAGCTCATGTCTCTAGCTACATATGTATCAGAAGATGGCCTAGTGGTCCATCAGTGGAAAGAGAGGCCCATTGTTTTTGCAAACTTTATATGCCTCAGTACAGGGGAATGCCAGGGCCAACAAATGGGAGTGGGGGGAGGATATGGGGGACTTTTGGGATAGCATTGGAAATGTAAATGAGGAAAATGCCTAATTAAAAAAATAAAGTTGTCTAATATACAGAATTCCATGTGTAAATATCCACATAGAGCTGAATGACCTTTTCTTATCTTGGTTAACAGTTCTCCCTCTAGAAATAGAAACCACCTATCAAAAACTCAAATACCAGACATTGGAAGTCCTCTTTTTACTTTCCAGCCAGGGCTGTCCAAGAGACTTCCCAAATGTACAGCCTATTTCTGGTGCCCAGACTTCCTCCCAGAGTTGAAAACAAGTTCTTATTGCTCAAGATACCATGCACTTCAGATAGAGGTCCCCAAAACTCTTAAGATGGAATTGACCTTGATGCCTCCTTCCCTGAGGACTAGCTTTCATGGTACCATGAAAGCAGTCAGGCAAGATTCCAAAGGATGGCAGCAACCAACAGTCCTACCGAGTTACTAGGACTATGAATCAATGAACAGGATGGCATGATGACTTTAAAGGCACTATGGTGGCAACCAATAGATCTCTACCTGGTCTTATAACTGTTCAACAAGAGGGAAAACATGAGTAGTCTTGAAAACCTAACTAACTACTCAGTGCTAGTGAAATCATAAATCTTGGAGGAGAATCCAACATAATCCTTAACAACAGTCTATAAACATTTGTCCTTATACCCACAAATAAATGTAGTCTTTATTGCTCATCCAGGAAACAGACAGATGCCACCATAGAAAACACCAATGCACTTGTGGAACCAAGTACCAGAAGTATATTTTGAGACAGGAACAAGTTGCTACTTTAAATCATCATTATTTTTGAAATAAACAAATAAAGCAAGTTTATTTTTCTGACATATGATTTTTGTCATATGTGTATGTAATAGTCCCATTTATACCTGAGCACATACGACATTACACTAATCAAATTATTATAGTTCAGAAATTGTCTTTAATTTTTAATTTTTATTTTTGGTAACATTTCAAATATTTCTCATGTGACTATATGCACCGTATGTGTTGCTGGATGTTGAGTTTTTGGGTATTGATGGTCCCCTTCTTCAGTGACCCATAACACTTCATTTCTTATATAGTCCTCACTTTAAAAAGATGGTAAGTTTGAATCAAAGAGCATGTACAATTTTCCAGATATAAATACAAGTCTTATGAGTCGACTTTCATAAATATTATTTGTATTTATGCATATAGGTATTTTGAAAAAAAAAAGTATGTCAGCAGCCATAATGGGACAAGCTAATAACTAGCAAGTGATCATTCTGTGATGGCCTGCTTTGGATTATTATATAATCTGTGATAGGTTTGCCCTTATTAATCAAAACTGTAAGGGATTCATTTTAGGAAATATTCCTGCCATTGATATGCTTTTCCTGTTATTATTAAATATGTATAACAATCACCAAGTAATAGCACACCTCTTTGGAGAAGATCTCTGCAGATCCACGAAGATGTACAGTCTTATAGTGATGCTATATAGAAAAATAGACGACTTCTTAATTCTTAATCATGATCCTATAAGAGTTCCTAAAATCATATCTGTGATTATTAAGCTCTTTTATAATGGGACTGCCATTACATCATTTTCTTCTTTTTCAAATTTATTTATTTATTTATTTACACTCCATATTTTAACTCTGCCAGTCTCCCAAGTGTCACCAGTTAATTGTTCTTAGATTCTAAGACTCTTCTACTCAGAGCACATTTCAAGAGGTTGTAAAAACAATTAACCAAAGGTCATAAAAAGGGAACTAATGATTTATTATAGGTGCTAGGATAGAAGATAAAATAGTGACTGGGTTTATCAAACTTCAAACTTCACTAATAACTTAGTTATGGTTTTAAACCTTCAGTAAGCCTGTGAAGCTGAGCTAGGTGCTAGATGTTGAGCTAGATTATTACTCCTAATGGATATGCATGTAAACGTTCTCTGTCATAAACTTCTATTTCAAATTATGATTTGATTTTGTGTAAGAACTTTTGATGAACTTTTTAACATGTGATCATGTATTCTGAAAGATGTTTACGTGCTGAGGACAAAGAGAAGCATCAGAACTGAGGTGAGAAGAATTGAGGTGAGAACTGAGCTGTGAGAGAGAACTGAGCGGAGGAGAAGTTTTTAGACAGAACACATTTTAGACAGAACTGAACTCAAGAAGAACTTAGAAGTACAGGCACAGCTTTCAGAGAAAAGACACTGAGTGTAAGAGCATTGTGACTTCAGAGCAGGAGGAGAGAACAAGATTAGGAGAATGCAGAGTGGAATAACTTAGAAACTATAGGTAACATAAAACAAAAGAAAACAAAATAAAATCTAAGAGAGCAGTGTGCAGAATGCAGAGGGAAAGAGGATAAAAGAAGTTGTAGAGAGCTGAAGGAGCAGGTAGGCTTCTCCTTACTATGGAACAGAACAGGTCTTTTCTTAATAACAAGGCAGGCTTAGTCTTAGTAAAAGGAACAAAGCTTTTTGCTTACAAATGTGGGCTTAATTCATTTAGCATTAAAAGGGTAGAAGCTTCTTCTTTCTCTATGCAATAAAAATTGGAGCTCATTTTTCATCCAGAATGAGTGAGTTCTTTCTGCACCATTGCTTGGTCTTTTGCTCCATATGCGTATGTAAGTATGGATGTGTGTATAAGTATGAAATTGTGAGAATGCATGCAAGCTGAACCCAACTGGTTTGAATAAAAATGTATAAATGAGCATGTATGAATCTGTATATGAACTTATGTGAAATTATGCATATATAATTAAAAAAGTTTTTCCTTCTGTGAGTTATTCTCTTGTCCTGGTTCAATAAAATTTCACTGCTCCAAAATTCCCCCTAGCCTGACAAGCATCCCCTTACACTACACTTATACCTATCAGCACCTAGAGTAGAATGATGAAAGGCTACTAAGTACTTACTACACTTTCTCCATTCAGAATATCCACTGATTCTAGGTAATACATGGCCTTAGCTGGTAAAGCTAAGAAACCCAATCTCCTCCTTTGGCCCCTATAAATCTCTGTAACTGCACATACTCCCCAGAAGAGGATATGACCAGCCTATACCTGGAACATATCCAAGATAGTCTTATTTCTCTGTGTGTCCCTGCTCATGAAGTTAGAGATTGTGAGAATCTCAGGTCTGATGCATATTCATACACTTTATAAACCCTCTCTCCGTTGAATGATCATGTGTTTCAAGATTTCAAGAAAGACAAATCAAAGAAAATATGAATAACCCCTGGATGAATTCCAAGAAAAGACAAGCATTGGAATGAGTTAAGGATTTGAATCCTGGATATGGAAATGAAATTCAAAAAAGAGTTTAGAAATAATGAAGACAAACTGAAAATTTTCTGGAAATGTTATTGGAAATGAAAATTCAATAAATCAAATAAATCTTCAGTGGGAAGCCCTGAGAATAGAATGAAGGACAGAATATCAGAGCTTGAAGCCAAGGCAGATAACATCTGAGCTAGGGGAATATGCCAATAGGGGATAAAGGGATACAAATGTCAAGGGACGAAATCAAAGTATCTGTATCTGGATGGTATAATATTGTATACACTCTTTCTACTCTTTCTTTCTTTCTTTCTCTCTTTCTTTCTTTCTTTCTTTCTTTCTTTCTCTCTCTCTCTCTCTCTCTCTCTCTCTCTCTCTCTCTCTCTCTCTCTCTTTCTTTCTTTCTTTCTTTCTTTCTCTCTCTTTTACATATATATGTCTCTGGTGAGGCTATGCCAGTGCCTGGCAAATACAGAAGTGGATGCTCATAGTCATCTATTAGATGGAACACAGGGCCCCCAGTGGAGGAGCTAGAGAAAATACCCAAGGAGCTGAAGGGTCTGCAACCCTATAGGTGGAATAACAATATGAACTAACCAGTACCCCCAGAACTCATGTCCCTAGCTGCATATGTAGCAGAAGATGGCCTAGTTGGCCATCACTGGGAGGAGAGGCCCCTTGGTCTTGCAAACTTTATATGCCCCAGTACAGAGAAACACCAAGGCCAAGAAGTGGGAGTGAGTGGGTAGGGGAGCAGGGCAGGGGGAGGGCATAGGGGACTTTTGGGATAGCATTGGAAATGTAAATGAAGAAAATATCTAATAAAAAATTGAAAAAAAATACTACTCTTTCTAAGGACTCTCTTTCACACCTCATAATTCCCTATTCTTCCAAAGTATTTCACCTCCTACCATGACTTCTTTTTTTTATGATATACAAACAAATATAATTAGTTATCTAACTAATTGGCACTAAATGCTTTCTACTAGATCCATGTGGTTAAGAATTTTGTATAAAAGCACATTTCAACATAGACATGCAATAAACTGAGCTAAATAAGTTTGTATTCCCTGCCACTCCATTAAACAACACTCTCTCAGTCAGGCTTTCTATTCCTGCACAAACATCATGGCCAAGGAACAATTTGAGGAGGAAAAGGTTTATTCAGCTTACACTTCCATATTTCTGTTCATCACTAAATCTTAATGGATACAGGAAGTCAGGAGAAGAATTCAAGAAGGACATGAAGCAGGAGCATATGCAGAGGCCATGGAGGGATGTTACTTACTGGCTTGCTTTCCCTGGCTTGCTCGCTTGCTTTCTTATAGAACCCAGGACTACCAGCCCAGGGATGGCACCACCCACAAGGGGCCCTCCCATCCTTGATCACTAATTGAGAAAATGCCTTACAGCTGGATCTCCTGGAGACATTTTCTCAAGAGAAGCTCCGTTCTCTGTGCTAACTCCAGCTTGTATCAAGTTGACACAGAAAACCAGCCAGTACAAACACCCTTTACAGTAGCCATAAATAATATAAAGTAACTTCATGTAACCCTAACCAAGCAAGTGAAAGACCTATATAACAAGATATTCAGGTATCTGAAGAAAGAAACTGAGGAAGATAACAGAAGATGGAAAGAGCTTCCATGCTCAAGGATTGGTAGGATTAACATAATAAAAACAGAGGACAAATACCCAAAATGTATAAAGGGCCCAAGAAGTTAGATACTAACAAACCAAATAATGCAAATAAAAATGTGTTACATAGCTAAACAGAGAATTCTTAATAGATGAACTTCTAATGGCAGAGAAGCACGTAAGTATTTAACATCCTTAGTCATCAGGGAAATGCAAATCAACATGATTCTGAGCTTCCATCTTATATTGGTTGAAATGGCTAAGATCAAAAACACAAGGTGGCAGGCATGCTGGTGAGGATGTAGATCAAGGGGAAACATCCTCCGTTGCTGGTGGGAGTGAAAAGTTGTACAACCACTCTGGAAATCAATCAGGTGGTTTCTCAGAAAAATGGGAATAGTCTTACCTCAAGGCCCATCTATAGTACTCCTGGGAATATATCCAAAGATTCTATGACATATCACAAGGCTAATGTTCAACTATGTTTACAGCAGCTTTATTAGTAATAGTCAGATACTGCAAATGTTCTTCAAAGAAAAATTTGCCATTCTAGGTTTATATTTTTAAAGGAATTTCTCTAAGAAAGTCTCACAGAGAATACAATAGAAAAACTATAAGAATGGTCGTGAATTTTGTGCTTAAAGATTCTGGTTGGGTTATTAACACATAAATAAAAATTCCTTCTCACTATATGAGTTCAGTGGAGTCTTTAGGAAATTCTTAATCATTGTTCAAACTGTCTAATAGCTGGGGATTTTCTTGAAAGATGACTGGCCTCATCTCTTTCTGTATTTTTGAGGCTCTAATGTGAATGTATATTTGGTATTTGGTTATGGTCAAGGGGGCCAGGAATAGACTCTATTAGTGTTGCCTCAGCTTATCAGCTTGCTTTGACTTATTCATTTACTTACTAATTCATTGATTTATTTTTGTATAATGGGCTGAAAATATTTGAGATACTATTTTATGAGTAGATATTCCAGAACTTGGGTTTAGAAGTAATGATATTGTGTTTGATTGCTTGTGTGAAGTGGCCATAGGGGCAGTCACTATTTTAAATGGGCAGTGTGTCATGGAGTCATTATCTACTGTGTGTCTGTCTATATTTCCTGCTTTTATGTTCTTGGAAACATAAATAATGAGAGAAGAAGCAGTAAAATATCAATCTATTTTCAAGCAGGCACCTTCTTTCAGGAATGAGGATTCTGATCTGGAGGACAATATGAATATCTTTTAATTTCCAGGGTATGGGATATTCTTCTTTTGTATTAATTTTACATTATTTTTGTAAGTTTAAAAGTTATTGGCTACTCAGCCATACAACAACAAGGGGTGCTAAATTTGTACCTTGGGTTCTGAAGTTAGCTGACCTCTGTTATATAACAGTGTTCAAACAAAAATCAAATGAAAGAATAAGAGAATGAGAGAGAGAGAGAGAGAGAGCGAGCGAACGAGAGAGGGATTGCTGAATAAATGAGTGAATGAATTAAGCATAATTAATACTGTATGACCTTGATAATAAATTCACTATTATTCAAAAATTAAAATTTAATCATCAGACCTAGTTAAGTTGTGCTTAATTAATGACTTAATTCCAAAACTGTTAAGGTTACAGATAGTGTTTCAAGTAGAGTTCATTTCGCGTTATAAAAGCAATGCATAGTAACTGCAGAAAACTTGAGAGCTCTGAAGGGATGGACGAACACTCCAGCCCTCATCACTTTCTATCAATAGCTGTTATTAAAGTTCCAATAGAACCATTCACTGAACAAGCGTCTTTGTACTCTCTAAGATGGTCCAAGGAAACGGTTTAAGCACTGTATTTTTTTCCTTCAATTGGCTAGCTCACAAACAGTATACCTGTTCCTGCGTAAATTCTACATTGAAGGTCAGCAGTGAGAGCAAGGATTTTCTCTGGAGCATGACCTACTGGCATGTCCAACTGTGTCTGCCCAAGCACAAGTTTTCCCATGCTGCTGAGAGAATGGGAGCAGTCAATGTCTCCAGCAGCTGCAAAATGTCTGTTATTGTCAGATTTCATCACAGGATGTTTTCCTAAATCATTCACTGGAAAGTGACACTCAGCACGGGCCCTGCTGTGCTTGAGCGTCCCTGGACCCAAGGGCAAGGATATCTGTCTGCTCTACTGGGGATCCATCTGTGCAAAACATCCTTTGATGCATCCTTCATCATGTCTGCCTTTTCACTCTATCAGTCAAGGCAGAGCGGAACGGAATGCACAGGTAAATAATATTGACTCCTTGGTGCATGGCCTCTTCAGTTTTCACAGCTTCCTCTTCTACTCTTAGGCTGAATGTGGCTACACAGGCTTAATGCTGGTACAATTCCTTGCTCCAGGACAGAACTTCCATCTGGTACTCTTCTCCAGAGGCAGGTCTCCTCCTTAAAACACAGATGTTTTATCTGTAGGGACTGGACTTGCAGACTTGTGTTCAGAGCCTTTCTTCCCAGAAACCTCCAGTGACTATTTTCTCAGCAGTTTAGTTTCATTTTTCTTCCCATTTTTCTCTCCTTGTTCAGAAAGCTTTCTTTTGGTGGGTGGGTAAAGGAGTGATTGTAGGCATTGCTCTCACCAGTAATATTTCTTCCAAATCATTTGTGTCTGTCTCCAGAACTATTTCCCCCTAAGGTCTTAGATTTCTGGAAACCAACTGTGGGATGGCAGCAATTTTCTCTGCTTTCCACTGAGTCACATCTTTCCCCAAGGCATTTCACACTATAGAGAACTGGCTTTAATTGGGACAGTGGAGTCTTGGGTAACAAAGCAAACTATTTTGAGAAGATATTGGTTTCTATCTGAAAACAAAATACTGTCTTCCTACACCAGTGAAAATAGGTTTTCGTTTCTTAATTTATTTTTTATTAAACTCTTAACCTTTTAAAACTAATTAATAACTTTTGACCTCTATGCCACAGGCTCTGAAAATTGTGACCTTAGATTATGAAATATTTCAAAACATTCTTGTTTGTTATTCCATTTCAGGATAGTTTCAGTCAGAAAAGCCTACAAGGTATTGAAGTGTTTACTTGATGCCTTACAAGATACTCATGGAAGGTAAAAGTTCACGATTAGCAGTTCAGATACAACACAGATAAAAGGTTTATTAACCTTCACGGCTAAGGAAGAGCTATGATTGCACAGCTATTCTTTCCACACACACTGATTGACTATTGTCATGAACCAGGTACTGAGTGAGATTGCTACCCATTTATAGTAGAGATGTGTATCATAGTAATTTTGGCACAGTGACTACCATTCTCAAAATAAGTGTTTCACTTTTCTTTGAGGATTTTTTGATACTCTTTTTTTTTTTCTTTTTCTATTTTATTATAATGGGCCATGCACACTTTAAAATACTACTGTCTGGAAGCATGTCCTGCAGTAATGACAGGACTCTGGATGCTGTCCTAGTAGGGTGGCTCTATATGAACCTTCAGCACTTCAAATGTAGACAGTATAATTAAGAAGGGTAAGTTTGAATTGGGGGTAGAAACTGAAAGAGATGATTTAGAAGTTAATCTGCTGCTCTCACAGAAGTAGTGGGTTCCCTGCAATTATAGTGGGTATCATACAGCTGCCTGTAACTCTAGCAGCAGAGCAAGCAACAGCTCATCTAGCCTCCACAGGTACCATATGAATGTTATGTATATGCATAAACTTGGAGCCACACACATACCCATACAATTTTAAAGGTCAATGGTTTGAAAGTCTTTTTTTATTGTTAGATATTTTCATAAATGCAAGTAATGTGTTTTCAAGAAATCTAACCACCATTCTCTCCCCTTCATTTTTTTCTCCAACTCCAGTTTTTTCCTCACAATATCAGTATTCTGTTTTTAAGCCCACTGATTCCACTTAGTGTGTATTTATTCCATTTCCATATAGTTTTATGCAAAGAAGCCTACAAGATATTCAAGTGTATGAAGGAGTCTGGGGCCATCTACTAGCCTCTAGTAAATAGAGCATAGTAGCCTCTCAGGGGCCACATCCATGAACAAAACTGACTTTTGGTCCTCTAGAAGCCATCAATTACAATAGGACCTCTGTTACGGCATGGCACTTCCCAAGCTCTTCTCTTATCTGTACTGGGATTTTGGTTCGCTTGACCTTATATAGATTTGGATCATGGAGTCCCAGGTGCTGTGAGTTCATGAATGTAATGGCACTGTCATGATTTGCATGCATTATTTTTACTGATGTCCAATCCTACTTGTTATTACAAGCATTCTGGACTCACTTTCCTGATAATCCCTATGGCTTTCAGAAGAGGGTATGATATAGATCTCCCATGTAAGATACACACTCCATAGACTCTTCATTTCTGCATGTTCTAAATCATAACTATCTACTGAAAAAATAAGCTTCTCTGAGCGTTGAGAGATAGACTAATCTATGGATATAAAGATCAGAACTTATGGTGCATTTTATTATTACTTACTTTTAGCAGGATACTAGTAAAAGTAGGTGTTCTGCAAAGGCTGATGACCTAATTACCCATGTATGGCCATTTAACAGTACCAGGCATGGGTTACATCTTGTGGAGTGGACTTTAATTCTGTCAAGATAGTGATTCATTACTCTAAAAGCATTCACATCACTATTGAACAAAGGGGCATGTTATGCCAGTCCAATTGATATTTCTCAAATGGTTCACAGCTGGTAAGACTGAATGCTTTTCTCTCCTATTAAGATACATGGTACCTTCCAACACAGTGAAAGCCAGTGTGGATAAAGTAGGGATAAAGGAATAAGGTAGGTCAGTATCACTTTGATTTGTTCATGTTCTATGGCTCAATAATGCAGTGTCTTTAGCGATGGGGTCTTACCATCAAGTTCTGAAGACTAATCAAGAGCAACAGCAACAGCCTATTACATTTTGGGCAGTCCATAGCATCCCATAGACCAACAACTAAAAAAAAAATTTAGTCACATACATGGCAGTAGGCTTTTCCATTGATTATTTATGGTATCAGGGACAAGCATTGTCCCTTTGCTCTAGGGTAATTCCATTTAATCTTTTTCTTTTTTTTTTCTTGGTTTTTTTTTTGAGACAGGGTTTCTCTGTATTTAATCTTTTTAATGTGCATATAGATTTTAGGAAGATTCTACACTGTGAAGTTACCATATGGCAGTTTTTATTGGATATTTTCTTTATTTATATTTCAAATGTTACCCCCTTTCCAGGTTTCCTCTCCAGAAGCCTCCTATACCACCCCCTCCCCCTGCCTCTATGAGGGTGCTCCCCATCCATCCACCTACTTCCACATTGCTGCCCTGGCATTCCCCTATACTGGGTCATTAAACAACCTCAGGCCCAAGTGCCACTTCTCCCACTGATGTCCAACAAGGCCATCCTCTGCCACATATATATGGCAAGAGCCATGGGTCCCTACTTGTGTACTCTTTTTCTAGTGGTCCAGTCCCCAGGAGCTAGGGAGGAGGGTCTGGCCAGTTGACACTGTTGCTCCCCCTATGGAGATGCAACCCCCCTCAGCTCCTTCAGTCCCTTCTCCAACTCCTCCATTGGGGACACCAAACAGTCCAATGGTTGGCTGGGAGCATCCACCTCTGTATTTGTCATGCTCTGGCAGAGCCTTTCAGGAGACAGCCATATCAGGCTCCCATCAGCAAGCTTTTCCTAGCATCCACAATAGCATACCAGTTTGGTGACTATATATTGGATGGATCCCCAGGTGGGGCAGTCTGTGGATGGCCTTTCCTTCAGTCTCCATATTTCCTCCTGTGAGTATTTTGTTCTCCATTCTAAAAAGAACTGAAGCATCCACACTTGTTCTTCCTTCTGCTTGGGCTTCATATGGTATGTGAATTGTATCTTGGGTTTTCAGAACTTTTGGGCTAATATCAACTTATCAGAGAGTGCATACTGTGTATTCTTTGTGACTGAGTTACCTCACTCAGGGTGATATTTTCAAGTTCCATCCATTTGCCTGTGAATTTCATGAAGTCATTGTTTTTAATACCGGAGTAGTATTCTATTGTGTAAATGTACCACATTTTCAGTATCCATTCCTCTGTTGAGGGACATCTGGGTTCTTTCCAGCTTCTAGCTATTATAAATATGGCTGTTATGAGCATATTGGAGCATGTGTGCTTATTACATGTTGGTGAGTCTTCTGGGTATATGCCAAGGAGTGGAATAGCTGAGTCTTCAGGTAATACTATATCCACATTTCTGAGAAACCACCAAATTGATTTCCAGAGTGGTTGTACCAATTTGCAGTCCCACCAGCAATGGAGGAGTGTTCCTCTTTCTCCACATGCTTGCCAGCATCTGCCATCACCTGAGTTTTTGATCTTAGGCATTCTGACTGGTGTGAGGTGGGATCTCCAAGTCATTTTGATTTGCATTTCCCTGTTGACTAAGGATATTGAACATTTCTTTAGCTGCTTCTAGGCCATTTGAACTTCCTCAGTTGAGAATTCTCTGTTTCATTCTGCTCCCCATTTTAAACAGTGTCATTTAGTTCTCTGGAGTCTAATTTCTTGAGTTCTTTGTATATATTGGATATTAGCCTTCTATTGGATGTAGGGTTGGTAAAAATCTTTTCCCAATCTGTTGGTTATGGTTTTTCCCTATTGACAGTGTCCTTTGCCTTACAGAAGCTTTGCAGTTTTGTGAGGTCCCATTTGTTAATTCTTGATCTTAGAGCATAAGCCATTGGTGTTCTGTTCAGGAACTTTTCCCCTGTGTCTATGTGTTTCAGAATTTCCCCCACTTTCTCTTCTATTATATTCAGTGTATCTGGTTTTATGTGGAGGTCCTTGATCCACTTGAACTTCAGCTTTGTACAGGGAGATAAGAATGGATCAATTTGCATTTTTCTACATGCTGACTGTAAGTTGAACCAGCACTATTGGTTGAAAATGCTGTCTTTGTTCCAGTAGATGTTTTTAGCTCCTTTGTCAAAGATCAAGTGACCATATGTGTGTGAGTTCATTTATGGGTCTTCATTTATATTCCATTGATCTACATGCCTGTCACTGTACTAATACCATGAAGTTTTTCAATCACTATTGCCATGTTGTAGAGGTTGAGGTCAGGGATTGTGATTCCCCCAGAAATTCTTTTATTTTTGAGAATAGTTTTCACTATCTTGTGTTTTTTGTTATTTCGAATGAATTTGAGAATTGCTTTTTCTAACTCTATGAAGAATTGAGTTGGAATTTTGATGGAGATTGGATTGAATCTGTAGATTGCTTTTGGGAAGATGACCATTTTTACTATATAAATCCTGCCAATCTACAAGCATGGGAGATTTTTCCATCTTCTGATGTCTTTGATTTCTTTCTATAGGGACTTGAAGTTCTTGTCATACAAATCTTTCACTTGGTTAGTTAGAGTCACACTATTGTGACTATTGTGTTGTGAAGGGTGTCATTTCTCTATTTTTTTTTTTTACCAATTTATCCTTTGAGTTTAGGAAGGCTACTGATTTGTTTGAATTAATTGTTTGAATTAATTTCATATCCAGCCACAATGCTGAAGTTGTTTATCAGCTGTACAAGTTTTCTGGTGGAGTTTTTGGGATCACTTAAGTATACCATCATATCTGCAAATAGTGATATTTTAACTTCTTCCTTTCCAATTTGTATCCATTTGACCTCCTTTTGTTTTCTAATTACTCAAGCTAGAACTTCAAGTACTATATTGAATAGATAGGGAAAGAGATGGCAGCCTTGTCTAGTCTCTGATTTTAGTGGAATTGGCTCAAATTTCTCTCCATTTATTTGATGTTAGCTACTGGTTTGCTGTATATTCCTTGTACTTTGTTTAGGTATGGGCCTAGAATCCCTGAATGTTCCAAGACTTTTAACATGAAGAGATGTTGAATTTTGTCAAATGCATTTTCAGCATCTAATGAAAAGATCATGTGATTTTTTTTCTTTGAGTTGTTTGTGTAGTGGATTATGTTTGCAGATTTCTGTATAGTGAGCCATCTCTGAATCTCTTGGATCTTCATCTACTTTATTTATTTTATTTTATTTTATTTTATTTTATTTTATTTTTATTTTGATGTGTTCTTGGATTCAGTATGTAAGGATTTTATTCAGTATTTTTTCATTGATATTCATAAGGGAAATTGGTGTGAAGTTCTCTTTCTTTGTTGGGTCTTTGTGTGGTTTTGGTATCAGCATAACTGTAGGTTCATAGAACAAATTGGGTAGTGTTCCTTCACTTTCTATTTTGTGGGATAGTTTGAAGAGTAATGGTATTAGGCCTTCTTTGAAATTCTGATAGAATTTTGCACAAAACCCATCTGGTCCTGAGCTTTTTATGGTTGGGAGACTATTAATGACTGCTTCTATTTCTTTAGGGGTTATGGGAAAGTTTAGATCGTTATCTGATCCTAATTTAACTTTGGTACCTAGTATCTGTCTAGGAAGTTATCCATTTCATACAGGTTTTCCAGTTTTGTTGAGTGTAGGCTTTTGCAGTAGGATCTAATGATTTTTTTAAAAAAAAATTTCCTCAGTTTCTGTTGTTATATTTTCATTTCTGATTTTGTTAATTTGAATACTGTCTTTGTGTTCTCTGGTTAGTCTGACTAAGGGTTTATCTATCTTGTTGATTTTCTCAAAGAACCAACTCTTGGGTTTTGTTTTTTTGTTTTTTTTTTTTATTCTTTGTATGGTTCCTATTGTTTCTACTTTGTTGATTTCACCCACGAGTTTGATTATACTGTGCCATTTACTCCACTTGTGTGTATTTGCTTCTTTTTGTTCTAGACCTTTCAGGTGTGCTGTTAAGCTGCTAGTGTATGCTCTTTCCAGTTTCTTTTTGGAGGCACTCAGAGCTATGAGTCTTCCTCTTAACTCTGCTTTCATTGTGTCCTATACGTATGGGTATGTTGTGCCTTCATTTTCATTAAATTCTAAAATGTCTTTAGTTAGTTAGTTTGTTTGTTTGTTTGTTTGTTTGTTTGTTTGTTTCTTTCTTTCCTTCTCTCTCTCTCTCTCTCTCTCTCTCTCTCTCTCTCTCTCTCTCTCTCTCTTTCTTCCTTCCTTCCTTCCTTAACCATGTTATCATTGAGTAGAGTGTTTTTCAGCTTCCATATGTATACAGGCTTTCTGTTGTTTTTGTTGGTATTGAAGACCAGCCTTAATCATTGATGATCTGAAAGGATGCATGGGCTTATTTCAATCTTCTTGTATCTGTTAAGGCCTATTTTGTGACCGATTATATGGTAAATTTTGGAGAAGGTACTGTGAGGTGCCGAGAAGAATGTATATTCTTTTGTTTTAGAATATAATGTTCTATAAATATCTGTTAAATTCATTTTGCTCACAACTACTGTTAGTTTCTCTTTGTCTCTATTTAGTTTCTGTTTCCACTATCTGTCCATTGGTGTGAGTGGAGTGTTGAAGTCTCCCACTATTACTGTGTGAAATTCGATACGTGCTTTGAGCTTTAGTAAAGTTTCTTTTATGAATGTGGGTGCCCTTGCATTTGGAGCATAGATGTTCAGAATTGAGAGTTCTTCTTGGTAGTTTTTCCCTTTCATGATTATGAAGTGGCCTTCCTTATCCTTTTTGGTAAGTTTTGGGTTAAAATTGATTTGATTTGATATTAGAATGGCTACTCCAGCTTGTTTCTTGGGACCATTTACTTGAAAAATTGTTTTCTAGCCTCTTACTCTGAGGTAGTGGCTGTCTTTGACACACAGGTATGTTTCCTGTATTGAGCAAAATGCTGGGTCCTGTTTATGCATCCAGTTTGATAGTCTATGTCTTTATATTGGGGAATTGAGTTCGTTAATGTTAAGAGCTATTAAGGAATAGTGATTGTTGCTTCCTGTTATTTTTGTTGTTAGAGGTGTAATTATGTTTGTGTGGCTATCTTCTTTTGGGTTTGTTGAAAGAAGATTACTTTATTGCTTTTTTAGTATGTAGTTTATCTCCTTCTGTTGGAGTTTCCACCTATTATCCTTTGTAGGGCTGGATTTGTGGAAAGATATTCTTTAAATTTGGTTTCATCGTGGAATATCTTGGTTTCTCCATCTACAGTAATTGAACGTTTTGATGGGTATAGTAGCATGAGCTGCCATTTGTGTCCTCTTAAGGTCTGTATGACATCTGCCCAGGATCTTCTAGCTTTCATAGTCGCTGTTTAGAAGTCTGGTGTAATTCTGATAGGTCTGCGTTTACATGTTATATGACCTTTTTCCCTAACTGCTTTTAATATTCTTTCTTTGTTTTGTGCATTTGTTGTTTTGACTGTTATGTGACAAGAGAAATTTCTTTTCTGGTCCAGTCTATTTGGAGTTATACAGGCTTCTTTTATGTTTATGGGCATCTCTTAATTTGGATTAGGGAAGTTTTCTTCTATAATTTTTGAAGCTATTTACCAGCCCTTTACATAGGAAATATTTTCTCTCTTCTATACCTATTATCCTTAGATTTGGTCTTTTTTTATTTTTTATTTTATTTTTATTAGGTATTTTCCTCATTTACATTTCCAATGCTATCCCAAAAGTCCCCCATACCCTCCCGCCCCCATTCCCCTCCCCACCCACTCCCACTTTTTAGCCCTGGCGTTCCCCTGTACTGGGGCATATAAAGTTTGCAAGTCCAATGGGCCTCTCTTTCCATTGATGGCCGACTAGGCCATCTTTTGATACATTTGGGGGCCCTGTGATCCATCCAATAGCTGACTGTGAGCCTCCACTTATGTGTTTGCTAGGCCCCTGCATAGTCTCACAAGAGACAGCTATAGCAGGGTCCTTTCAGCAAAATCTTGCTAGTGTATGCAATGGTGTCATCGTTTGGAGGCTGATTATGGGATGGATCTCTGGATATGGCAGTCTCTAGATGGTCCATCCTTTTGTCTCAGCTCCAAACTTTGTCTCTATATCTCCTTCCATGGGTGTTTTGTTCCCAATTCTAAGAAGGGGCAAAGTGTCCACACTTTGGTCTTCGTTCTTCTTGAGTTTCATTGGCCTTTTTATTGCCTTCTGGATTTCCTGGATGTTTTGGATTAGGATCTCTTTGCATTTTGTATTTTCTTTGACTATTGTGTCAATGTTTTCTATGGCATCGTCTGCACCTGAGATTCTCTCTTCTATTTCTTGTATTCTGTTTGTGATGCTTTCATCTATGATTCCTGATCTCTTTTCCAGGTTTTCTATCTCTAGGGCTGTCTCTCTTTGTGGTTTCTTTATTGTTTCTATTTCCATTTCTAGATCCTATATGATTTTGTTCAAAAAAATTTTTTTTACCCATTTGGTTGTGTTTTCCTGTAATTCTTTAAGGGATTTTTGTGTTTCCTCTTTAAGTGCTTCTACCTGTTCACCTGTGTTCTCCTGTATTTCTTTAAGGGAGTTTTTTATGTTCTTCTTAAAGTTCTCTATCATCATCATCATGAGATGTGATTTTAAATCACTGTCTTGTATTTTTTGGTATCCAGGGTTCACTGTGGTGGGAGATCTGGGTTCTAATGATGTCAAGTAGCCTTGGTTTCTGTTGCTTATATTCTTGCCCTTGCCTCTGGCCATCTGGTTATCTGTGGTGTTAGCTGGCCTTGCTGTCTCTGACTGTGACTTGTTTCTCCCTAAATCCTGTCTGTCATCACTGGTGGGAGACCAGTTATCTCTGGGAGGAATTTGGGTATGCAGAGTTCTGGAGCAGTGTCAGTTCTGGGGTGCAGGCAGAATCCAGTAGAATCCTTTCCCAGGCTACTCCTTGGTTTCTGTGTCCTGAGGGTTCTGGGAGAGTTCCTCTGAGCAGAAGTGGTGGCCTTACCTGTGCTCACAGGCATGTCAGCACTCCTGGGAGACAAGCTGTCTCCTGGAGGTATTTGGATATCTATATGGCCTTTTAAAGGTTATTTTGTATTTGTTCTTCTTCTCCATATTATCCCCACATCCATACTTACCTTGTCATTATATCCACTCCTTAGTCGCACCACCTGTGTCCTGCCCCTTTCACTAATCTGGATTTAATTTTTATTTTATGTTTAATTTAAACAACCACATGTAATAAGTGGTTTCATAGTGGGGATTACAGCTTGCTAATCTTTTTGAGACACACCAAGGTAATCCAAGTACTTCATCTTCAATTAAATGTCCAATGTTTTTTTAAAACTCCTTGGTTTTTTGAGGCAGAAACTAATCCTAAATAAAGGAATATTTAATGTAAAATGTGGATTGGAGCCAATTACTGGTTTAATTGAATTTGTTAAAGAAGTTTTCCTTTGGCTTGTGGAATGGGGAAAGTTCAGATTAAGTTGGAAAGTAGAGAGTGTTTTTATTAGCTGCTGTTCTAGGCTGCAGTCATCTGCTTTGTCTTCCATGGAGGCATCTTAGGGAAGGAAGCTTTTTCTTTTGTTTGTTTGTTTGTTTGTTTGTTTGTCTGTTTGTTTGTTTTGACTCACAGCTAATATTGTTTGTCACAGAAGCAGAGAGTCATTGTGATTAACTCCCTATCTTCTTTGCATCTATGTATGTCGTAAGCCAGTGGAACAGTGCCACACACCTTTAATGTGCTGTCAATAAACCCATGTCAATCAACCTCACCTAGAGGCCTCTTCACAGCTATGTTCTGAGGTTGTACCCACAGTGATTATAAATCCCATTAAGTTTGCAATAAAGAGCAACAATCACACCATCCAGTTGGCATGAGTAACCAATCACAATCTATCTTTCCTTTACCAGGAAAACACAGTATTGGTGTCCTGAATCTGCTTTCTTCCTACTCACCCTCCATCCAGTGGGGTAAAGGCAATTTTTCATAGTGTGTCATCATAATGCTTCTAACAATGATGTAATTTGGTAGATGAAAATATCCTAGTACTTCTCAATGTGGAGCACACTTCCAGACCTTGTAGGTTAACAAGATCCTTATCAAGATAAATTCAAATTATTTAAGTGATGCAGTTCTTCCATCTTCTGCCTTTGATCATTTTGGGAAATTACTGAAGTGTGATAAATTATAAAAGATCACTGATTACTTATCTAATGTTGTTGACCTCATTTCAGAGATGAGGAAATTTTAGTCTTTATGATTGGAGTTCACAAGAAAAAAAAAAGAATGAGTTCGGGAAAATCACAGCTTGTTATCCTATTAATAAACAGATGTGACAAACATTAAGAAATTTTTCTTATTCAATTCCAAGATAATGTACAGTCTGTATTACATTCTGTATCAAATTTATTACTTTACTTGCTTTGAATGTGTGAGATATGCATTGCATTTTGTTTTTAGCATGCATTATTAACAGATGAATTATGCTCCCCCCAAGAAGGGATCAATCATTTATCCCTGGGGACAAGGGAGAAAAACGGACCTATTATTTATTTAACTGTAGCCCAGAAACACACATATACAATATACCTGAGATGTTAACATGTCAAGGCCTGGGATATGACACTAAAGAGAACAGTCTGTGACTGGTGCCATGTTTTAAAATGCAAAAGAATGCTGCCAAAATCCCAAGGTCTCCCTCTTTATTATTGTTCCCTGTGAGATTGTTGTGTCTACAACAGCAATTTGTGTTCTTTAAAGTCCTTGTGTGAATTATTTTTCTCTTTTATCATTCATAATTTTGGGGAAATTGGGAAACGTTTCTCTAGAGACAAAGCTAAGAACACAGAAGACTTCGTTGACTCCAGGTCTTGGGTTCTTTAAATATCTTCCAGGGTACCTCCCTTTTCTGCTGGAAGGTCATACCTCTAATTGCAGAACTAAGTAGTACAAATAACATTTTACATACTGGTGACTTTTAATAAAAGTGATTGATCCATCATTAAGGTAGTCAAATTATGTAGTAGTCTGATTTCCCTGAATTATGGATTGTATGCTATCATGTGAGAATGACACAAAATAATCTTATTGCTACACCCTTAGTGTCTTAGTCAGGGTTTCTATTCCTGCACAAACATCATGACCAAGAAGCAAGTTGGGGAGGAAAGAGTTTATTCGGCTTACACTTCCATACTGCTGTTCATCACCAAGGAAGTCAGGACTGGAACTCAAGCAGGTCAGAAAGCAGGAGCCGATGCAGAGGCCATGGAGGGATGTTCTTTACTGGCTTGCCTCCCCTGGCTTGCTCAGCCTGCTCTCTTATAGAACCCAAGACTACCAGCCCAGAGATGGTCCCACCCACAAGGGGCTTTTCCCCCTTGATCACTAATTGAGAAAATGCCTTAGAGTTGGATCTCATGGAGGCATTTCCTCAACTGAAGCTCCTTTCTCTGTGATAACCCCAGCTGTGTCAAGTTGACACAAAACTAGCCAGTACACTTAGTTAAAGCATACTGTTTTGATAGGTCATTGTTAGGAAAGGGGAAAGGCCACAGGAGTGGAGAGGATGAATCAAAGAGGAAAATTTGATGAGAGCATGATTGAAGTATATTGTACACATATGAATCTATATACTATTAAAGATAAAATTGCCTACTGGTTTAGATAGACATACTTTCTTGGTGTAATACAGTGAGAACACTTCTTTCATCCCATGAAGACTAAGCCTCAACTTCCATACTTACCATAAATAAAGTGAAAATGGGTGCATTCACATATTTCATAGTATCTCATGAATATTTGGGGACCATTAAAGACACACAGAAAATTATATAACCACAAGGTAACAGAGTTAAGCACACACATTTTTGCCAATATTCTTTGTTAAAAGGATTCATTTCTTGTTATTTTATGAGTTCAGATGATTTATTTGCATGGTTATCTGTGTAGGATCTGTGTACAATTCCCATGGAAAGATCAAGATGGTTGTTGGAGTTACAGATATTTGAAGGCTATGGTGTGGGTGCTGGGCACTAAATCTTGATCCTCTTCAAGAACAAAGGGTACTTTTGCCTGCAGAGTCATCTATCCCTTCAATGTTAATTCACTTTTTCTAGATATGTAAACCCTTATCAATATACTTCTGCATCGAGCTTGTCCCTTCTTAAACCATTTTCTTTCATGAGCTTCCTTAACAGACTCTTGGTCCCATACCTCCCTTCTCTCATTCCATGCACTGATGTATTTCTCTGAAGTATTGACAAACTTCCCTTCTTTCATGAGTTTTCAGGCCAGTTTCCCTTATTGATCTTTGGTGGCTTCATTTTGTATTTTATGTTCTGACTCATGTTATGGATCTTCTGCTTTGTCACTATTCATCAATAAAGCCTCTAACAATCCATTTTCAAAACAAAGTCTGCTATAGTGTATTATCAGATAACTTCTCACAGTGCTGGTGAGATAATAGAGTGAACACATGCTGGGTTTTTGTTTGAAGATGTATGCCTGCCTTTCCATTTCTTCACTCCAATAATGAGCTTCAAGCCCAGCACATTGAGTTTGTTTATCTCTTTCCCTGTTGAGAACAAGTGAAATGACAAAAATTTGAGTGGTGGAAATATATATGTCAAAATATGTTTACTATTCCTAGTAAAAATTATGTAAGAAGAAAGTAACTGAAAGGGAAGTGAGTGGACTGGGGTGATGTCTCAATGAGTAAAGCATTTGATTCATGAGCATAAGGACATGAGTTTAGATCCCTGGCACTCTAAGAAAGCCAGATACTTTTAAATGAATTTTAATCCCAATACTCTGACAGGATCATGGGAGGCAGACACAGGAAACTCTCTAGAACTTCAGAGGCTAGCAAGGTTGGTGTATGTAGTGGCAAGCAACAAGTGACTCTGCCTCACACAAGGAGAAAGATGAAAACCAACAGTTGAAATTGCCATCTGACTTCCATACACATACTATGGCACATGCACCCCAATGCACACAGGAACACATATGCACATACCATACAAATGCACAGACACACACACTACACTCACACAGACACAGACACACAGACACACAGACACACACACACACACACACACACACACACACACACATACAGACAGACACACAGTTTTTTAAAAAGTAGTATAAGCTTAAAAGTCTAGAAAAAATACAAATTAAATTGGTTTACCCATCAGGTGAAATAGTATGTAGCCCTAGCGTGTTTTATAATTCACCTCCTAGAGATATATACCTGAAATATTTTTTCAGCAAAAATGGCCGTCCTAACAAAGGCAATCTACAAATTCAATGCAATAAAATCTGGAGTTAAAAAATAATAATAACACATAAAATATAAAGTATATTTATTGCCTAATTTTTTTAATTCATTCAAAACTCAAATGTTTTCCCAGACATTAAGCAGTGAAAAAAGTAGAACAGTTTCTGTTATGGCTTACATTATCCTGATGGAGAAAAATCAAATAACTATACACTAATATATAACATATTAAGAAGTGAAAAACATTAAAGAGAAAGAGAATGAAGTGTGGCACGGCTGTGATTTGCCAGTAAATGTGAAATTTTTATTCACAGCAGCTAAGTGAATTTGTTATGAACTGTTTGTTGTAACTTTGTTATGACCTCAAATTGGAGATTGTTAACCACACGGGTAATTGGCAAGAGATAACCATGGAGGAAAGTCAGCAAGGGTAGCCACTGAAGTGAGTGCTTGACTGTTATGTTACAGAGACAGATACAAAGGTTTTGAGACTGGATCAGAGTAGAGAAATGAAGATCAGGAGATGAAGATGGGGCAGTGATAACAAGGATGCATGTTTTCTTAGTTAAGGTTTCTATTTCTGTGAAGGGACAACATGGCCACAACTCTTATAATATAAAATATTTAATAGGGGGTGGCTTACATTTCAGAGACTTAGCCCCTTATTGTCATGGCAGGAAGCAAAGCTAATTGCATGAAAACATGGTGCTGTAGAGATAGCTTAGAGTTCTGTTTCTGGGTTGGAAGGTAGCATAAAAAGATAGATACTGGGCTTGCCTTAATCTCTTGAAACCTCAGTGCCTACTCCTGGTGAAACAGTTCCTCCAACATGGCTATATCTACTCCAAGAAGGCCACACCTCCTAATTCCTGTCCCATCTTTAGCACCATTCTCTAAAGATGAAACATCCAAATATCTGAGTCTATGTGGGCCATTGATATTCAAACTACCACATGTGTTTAGAAGACTTGTACGCCTTGGTTGCATTTTTGGTAGATGTGACAATTTTGATTGAAAGGAGACAGAGACTGTTTTATTTTCTAACAGGATTTCTTGGCTTGCTACTTTGGGCCCTTACTGAAGCGGAAAGAAGTAACCAACTGAATAGAATTTGAGAGGCTATAATGATGATCAGATAAAACACAAGTGTAGGGATATGAAGATCTTTCAAATTGTATTTCAAATAGCATCTACAAGATTTGCTTGTGGATTAGTGTGGATTTGGAAAGAAAAGAGAATGGTGTCAAAAACGCTTTGAGCACAAGGACTGCATTCCATCAAGGGCAAAAATCAGGAACATATGTAAGAAGTTGGGAGGTGAATATCAAACAATCTCATCCTTATGTCACGATCAGCTGTAAGAATGACAACTTGTAGTAAATGTACAAAATTATGTACACTGCCTTGATTATATCCTCCAAGGAATATAAGCACAAGCAAATTAGAATGAATGTATATTCTTTTATTTCATATCCTTCCATATGGATAGTACTATTTAAAATACAATTTTGTTTTGTCTTTACTCTGTAACTAATATTGTAACATCTAGCTTATTTCCAAGAATCTGAATGGGTCAATTTTGAAAATTGTCAGTGTTTTATGAATGTTGATTACAGGCACTTAATAAATCATTAAGTATGTCATGGCTAAGCTCACTTTTTGGTTGTGTAAGTTAAATAAAATATGAATGATAAAATACTTGGAATGCCCACTTTTACTGTATTTGAGCATGGCATATTTTTCTAGTCTTGTTCGCAACTTTGCTTAGAGCTGAAGGAGAAACCACAAACAATTTGCTAGTGAACTGTCCCCAGCAAGCTTGGCAATGCAGAGGGCTCAATCAATCCTCTACAGGTCAGTGGGTCTCACCCCGAAGAAATCTCTGTGGCAAGTATCTGACTTTTTGTCCCTTCAGTGGTCACTGAGTGAGCAGAGCCTTCTAGCAAAGCTCAATACACCCTGACTAGCATTAATAGACTTACGGCTCACCACTGACTTGCTCTGTAACCCCAGACCATCCATATGGTCTCATTTGCTATCTTTTTATTTGAAGACAAAAACAAGGAAATGAATTCTAGCTTCCGACAAGACTCATGGACAAACTGTGGGAATGTCAAAAGTATAGCAATCCCTTCATTAACAGATCGTTTGGGCTGATGGTGGGTTTAGATATTCATTATAGCTGTCTCTTGTGAGACTAGGCCGGGGCCTAGCAAACACAGAAGTGGATGCTCACAGTCAGCTATTGAATGGATCACAGGGCCCCCAATGGAGGAGCTAGAGAAAGTACCCAAGGAGCTAAAGGGAACTGCAACCCTATAGGTGGAACAACATTATGAACTACCCAGTACCCCGGAGCTCTTGACTCTAGCTGCATATGTGTCAAAAGACGGCCTAGTCGGCCATCACTGGAAAGAGAGGGCCATTGGTCAGGCAAACTTTACATGCCTCAGTACAGGGGAACGCCAGGGCCAAGAAGTTCGAGTGGGTGGGTGGGGGAGTGTGTGTGGGACTTTTGGGATAGCATTGGAAATGTAAATGAAATAAATACCTAATTAAAGAGAGAGAGAGAGAGAGAGAGAGAGAGAGAGAATAACAAACTTGATTCCTGCAAGACAGAACTGTTAGGAATGTCTTGCTTATGACTGAGCTTCAGTTACATAATTCTCTTTGTACTCACAAGGAACAAATAGCATTTTATTGGCATTAAAAAATAATTAGGGTATAGTATAAGGGTCCCAACATTTCTAAGGCAAGAGAATATAAGTTAAGGGCATGAGGGGGAGTTTTTTTCATTACTTCCACAACTCAGAAGTCCTTGTAAAGCACATTAAAATAAGACCTCTTTTCCCAAACTCCATAGCCTGGATTTCTTTATTATTCTGTAAGATATTAGGCTCCTAACCTATTTCAGGGGTGAGTCATTTGGATAGAATGTGTTACAGAAACACTTCAGGAGGTGAGGTGCTAAAAGCTTTGAGTTATCTGAATGGGGATGCAGGCTCCCACACCTGAGTGAAGGTGTGAAGGGGAAAAATAAACCATGCCAAGGCATAGGTAGAGAGAGTATACATACAGAATCATTTCTCTCACAGTGGCCTCTCCTTAGATCGCTGAAAATAGATTTCCACTTTTGGAACCTTTACCTCCTGACTCCTTCATTGACTCCAACCCTTCCTGTTGAAATCTCTCCTCATGA
This sequence comes from Mus musculus, assembly GCF_000001635.26. Taxonomy (NCBI): domain Eukaryota; kingdom Metazoa; phylum Chordata; class Mammalia; order Rodentia; family Muridae; genus Mus; species Mus musculus. The sequence goes on along the minus strand of NC_000068.7, from coordinate 101,046,002 downwards.
GTTTCTTTCTAAGGATCTCCTGTCTAGGGGAACATTGCAAGGCTGAGAGAAAGTTGAAGATGTGCTTTCCCTTTGATACCCTTTGAGATATCCTTGAAAGGTTTGAGTGAGCAGGCACTTTGGAAAGCCGGTTGGTACTACATTCTTTCGTGAACATTTGACTCCATGACCCAGATCCCTGTTCTGGACTGAAGAACTTACTTTGCTGTTGTCATAAGGGATGAGTGTGAATACATAGTTGGATAGGTCTCAGCTCTTGCTCTTTCTGAGGCTTGCTTTCAGGAATAGATTTTTTTCCACAAAAGATTCCTGCTCCCAGCACTCTCCCGAAAACAACCTGTGTCTAATGACTTGGCAATATTCTGATAGCTTTCACTGACTGCCTTAATTTATAATGCTGTGGAAGCCATCAGAATATCTTCAAGTATCCCTGGGTAGCTCAGTATTGGGCTTTGTTGTCTCACTTCTTTGGCATCTCCCATGGTGTTGGACTTGTGAGCATTTCCCAGATACATGGAAATTTTGACACAGTATTTACTGCATAAAAAACCCAAAACAAAAAGCCTAATGCATGATGTTTAAAATTGTAATTAATTATTTTATTTATATACATCCCAAATGTTTCCTCCTTCCCAGTCATGCCTCACAGAGTTCTTTCCCCCCAACTTCTACTAATGCTGGACAGTCATATATTAAATCTAGATATTCCATGAATCTTGTGTTCCTTAAAGAATGGTACTTCAATTATCATCATAATATATATGAGAATGCTCAGAGAACTATGATATATAATAACCTGAATTTTGACTGAGCATGGTGGTCTACATCTTTGACCTCAGCCATTGAGAAGCAGGGCCAGGGAGATCTCTGTTAATCTGATGCCAGCTAGGTTACATAGTGTTAGGCTACATAGTGTGAGGCTGCAAACCAAACCAAACCAAACCAAACCAAACCAAACCAAACCAAACCAAACCAAACCAAACCAAACCAAACCAAATATCTTCAATTTTGGAAGATAAAAGTAAATCTTAATAACCATCATCTGTAAAATGGTTAAATATATCAGCAAAATATTTAATATATAATATATAAATATATATCTGTGTGTTCTGTTCCCGTTCTAAGAAGGATAGACGTATCCATATTTTGGTCTTCTGGTTGGCACCAACGCCGGGCTACATTGAGTACAAACTCAGTGGACAGTCCCATAGTCCCCAGAGGACGTTCCACTCCCCAGGAGCCCTAGCATGCCCAGGATCTTAGGATTACTGGAGAGTAGAACACAACATCTGTTCCAACACCGCCAGGAGTGACTGCAACCAGCAGGAGCCAGGGGCACAGGAACCTTGCTTGCCTAAGCAGTGGCTCGGGTTCCTTCCAGATTCCTAGTCTTGAATGCTCTGACATATACTTCCCCAGGGTAGACTGGTTTTCTGCGTGACCATCCTGACTCAATATGTCTTATTTTTTTCTGGTTGCAAATGATGGAAGCCATTTTATCTTTAAGTTGATACCCTGAGAAATGAAGAAGAAAAATATAGTTCCTGGACTAAATCTTTTCTGTGGCTATGTTAATTATATGAACCAAATATTCTGTTAAATAGACTTCTTGGTCTCAATTTTTGTTATGTCTAATAAAGCATCCTCTAAGTACCACTGCACGAAACAGTTTATTAAGTGTAGCAATCATATCTTGAGTCAAATATTACTTAGAGTATGAATGGATTTCTTAAAGTGAGATAGACACTCTGGTACTTGGTATTCAAGCATATGGCCTGTAAACTTTTACTAAATTTAAATTTTTTCTCTCCTAAAATGGAATACTAAAAGGAGAAAATCTGGAAGGTTTACATGCATTTAAATTCTTTAATTTACCATACAAATTAAAAATTTACACATCTAAGTTTAATCATGGCAATATTAAACTCCTTCACCTACATACCTTCTTGCTGCCTTTTATTTCTGTATGGCTTGCTCTTTCTTGCCCCTGGAAAATGCCTCTAAATCCCTGAACCTGTCAGGTATCACAAGCGTGTAATTTCACTTTAACTAAATTCTAAAAAGCAGTAAGAGGTGCATTTGACACGGAAACTGTGAAAGAGTCTTATCTACAGCGACACAACTGCTACTCCCCTAATATCTATTAAGTAGCACAGAATTACAGTGTAACTACTCCGAAATTGCTTGTGACATCTGCATGAATACTAAATAGATTTGTTATGTTCAGACTTATTACAAAAAGGACTTCCTGAATTTTAAATGATTAAGACTTTTACAAATTAATAGTTACCCAGTGAATCACTCTCCAAAGGTACACATATTATTTAAAGATCACAGTTGAGTAGAATGTAGGCAACGGCACAAATGATATTGCTACTTGCTTGAAGGTGTCATTTAGAGCAGTTAGTCCTAATGTTGAAAGCTTTCAGATGACATTATTTTAAGGAAAGTACACCTTTGCCCATCACTTTAAACTGCTTCCTGTCATTCTTCCCATTTCCCTGGAGATGATGAAGAAAAAAAATGTAAGGAAGAAAAAAATGATAAGTGTCCATATTATGCAGAATTTGCCTTTTTGGAATCTCATTCCCACTGCACTAGCTGGAATTTTATAGAGTTATAAATCACAAAGAAATAAGAAGCCAGTAATGAGATAGAAGTATATTTGAAATATGGATGCAAATTCTTACCACCTGCTGAGCAAAAGGAGACCACAGAGACTGCCCTGGGAATGGTGGTGCCATTAGCATCTTGTAAGATCTAAATTTGCAGCAGTGGAATAGAGGAGTTATGCCTGTGAAATGCCAAAGGCCCCTCTGATTTATCTCTCAGCTGAATGCTTCAGCCACATCTACATAAATATTTTAACGGGAATTTAATTTTCATTTTCGTCATGTGATAAATCTTTTTATTACACTCCATCGTTTTGTCCAAAGTGAGCTACTTTTTCCATGCAATTTGTGTTCATTCTTCTTTTGTGTTTGATAAATACAATCTTAATATACAAAGGAGCAATAGTTTTATTTACACAAGAGCCTTGCCAGGGCTTTTTAATTTCAGCTACAAATTCTATTTATTTTAATGTGATTTATAAAGCAGCTACCACTTGGCTAATATTTAACTGCACCATTTATTCTTAAGCCTCAGGCATTAGGAAAATAGGGGCCATGAGACGTGGACTTGAAGGCACTCTACAAGGGCATGATCTTATTGGATGTGCACTTAGAGCCTAAGCTGCAAACCTGTGCACAGTAATTTGTTGTTAGTGGTACATGTGGGTTTCACTGAAAGGGGTGTGATGATTGAGGAAAGTATGAGTTTGATACAGTCACACCATTTTGCTGTTTCATGTGCTACATTGATGGATTGACCTTGGTGTTACTGTATGCAGTGAAGAGGCTAGCCAACCTTTTTAGCCTTCTAGGTGAAATGATACACAGCACTGATTGCTTTCTTTGCCTGTGCATGCTGAGACAAAGAAGAGGACTAAGCAGACCATTAATCCAGTCTGGTCAAGATGCCAAAGTCCCTTTGCAATTGGGTTAGTCAGCTGTACTTTAACAATCAGAGCCTTTGCCTGTGTATGTTCCCTTTAAATTTTCAAAATCTCTTATGACAACAGTTTACTTAAAGGCACAAACAGGATAGAGTGTCTCTGAAAATGAATAGTGACAACAGAAGAATGGAAGTGTTCCTGGGCTATTATTTTTCTGCCGCTGGTTTGTTTTCTGATTAAATTTGTATTTTCAGGACTCAAAGAGGGCGTAGTGGATAAGCACTTTTTTTTTTCTCGTACAGAGGACGTAAATTCAGTTCCCAGCAGCAACAAGGCTGCAAATAATTCTCTGTTACTCTAGTTCCAGGCAGATCTGATACCTTCTTCTGTCCTCTGTGCATATGATTCACAGACATATATGCAGACAAAACTGCCACATATATTAATTATATTATCATAAAATAATTAATTCTTAAAGAAAAATTAAATAAATGTATTCTTTGACAACGTCATACAAGTATATAAAACATTCTCATTGATCTCACGTACACACCCTCTCCTCTCTCCCCTCTATACCTCTCAATACCCTCAAAGACTTTTACTTACATTAGTTTCTCTTTTTCTTTGATTTTTGACCCACTGATTTTGGCCAGGGCTGTAAGTACGACAACAGGTTTGGAACTATCCATTGGAACCCTGTGGGTTCACTGTTGGGCATTCAACTGAAGACAATTACTATCTCATCCCCAGACTCCATCAGCAGCTAATAGTTTAGTGTGGGGCAGGTGGGGAGGGAAATGCTAGGATTCTGTGAGTGCATCTCAGATCCACTGTTGAAGGTGATAGGTCCAGGCTTGTTCAGACCCAGTGCAGACAAACACACCTATGATATTCAGCTTACAATGGTGATGCCATGCCTTTCTCTCTATTTTCTGCCTCTTACAGTCTTCCTTTCTCCTATCACATGATATTGCCTGAGACTTAGCAGGCAAGTTTAGGGCATTATTCTTTTAGTCAATCCTATGATTATTACTATTGATAACATGGTTGTGTTATTTTCTAACCCTTCCCCATCAACTTCCAGAATGTTTGGAGATGTTGTGCTACCTTCTGTTTTCCTTCTGAGTAGAGACATTTTTGCACATTCAGGTCATTTTAAGGTACCCACCATTCCCTTTATACCTCAAAATTTTAGCCTTAATACTGGCTGAAGTGTTTGTGTGGCTGCATGATTCCCTGGTGAGAATGTGGTAAATAGCTTTCTTTGTGATCACATTCCACTGATATTCTTTTATGCCAAAAATAATAATGGAAAATATTTCATCTTTCACTTTTGTTAAGTCTGTGAAAATGGTCTTTTCAGTTCTCATTACTGAATCCCTTCGTTTGTTCATTTTCTTTTCAGAGAGCTGAAAAAGGATGTGGCTTTTTAACAAGGGGAAATCTGAATTGAGCTCCAAACAGGTCAGGTTTCTGAAGATATAGCCCCAGCAAAGGCTTCAATAATGTTATAAGTTTCTTAAATGAAAGTGTGATGGAAATGTAAGAGGGTGTGTCTGTGTCTACCCCAGGCCTCTGTCACTAGAGGAGAGAGAAAGCAGGAATTTTACATGCCCAGGGTAACTGAAGAAAGAGCTGATGGTTTGATGGTTTGGAATACATAGATGTGGATATATATATATATATATATATATATATATATATATATATATATATATACATAGAGAGAGAGAGAGACTTAGTGTGATTTTTTATTTTTATTTTCTAATTTTTACTTTACTTTAAATATAAAGATAAATCTTGGGTTGCTCAATGTTTGAGTTGATTGTATTTTACAAAGTATGTTTGTTTACCAGTGAATTCTGGGTTACTCATATCCCAGGATGCAAAACAACAACAGCAATAAAATCCAAACCCAAGCCAAACCAACTAAACAACAACAACAACAACAACAAAAACCCTGTTCTCTTCTTTGAGAACACAATTTCTAAACCTGGGTTTTATGGACATTTATAGCTATTCAGTAGATGCTGGTAGCATTCCTAAAAGTTACAGCAATCCAGGAAATTACAGAAGTTGTCTGATGTCCCACTTGAGTACTACTGGTTCCAAAGAATAATTAATAACTAGGTGTTAACCATATTCAAAACACTGGACTGAAGCAAAGTATTCAACTTGTACATTAACCCTGAGACCCATAGACCATTGGTTTCAGTTTTATAAATGAAGAAAAAAATAATGGGAGCTTCAGTCACTTTTCTAAGATTACACAGATAGCAAACATTGGAAATGATCAAGTTTTTATGATTCTCAGTGAGACTCTCTTTTGACATACAGGGATAGCTAGCTACCAGATCTTACATCCTTAGTTTCAAAAATAGCACATTATAAAAAAGGGTGCACTTTAGTAATTTAATCAAATTTCCTTCACTAAGCTGTTTGCTTGAATGTGGCACACATTGCACTACTCTTTTTAGTTTCTAATCACTATTTAATTGTGGGGTTCAGGGCGAAGAGGCTCACGTATGCCATGGTATAAATCGTCCAGTGATAAGACAGTCTGCAGAAGTTGGTTTTCTCCTTATATCACGTGGATTCCAGAGAGTGAGCTCCAGTCTTCAGGCTTGGGATAATTACTACTACCTGCTCAGCCATCCCAGTATAGGTCTTATGCTAAAGATATTAGACATACTCATCAAATGCAGGATGTATTCCAGATTGGAGCCTAGGGGAGAAAAACAACAACAGCAACAGCAAAACAACAATGAAAAATTGGTTGATGTCTGTGTTTTTATAATCGTGTATCTCCAGCAATAACCTCTTAGCTTTAGGAATGTTCAGCTTTGCAGGAAGTCAGTGAAGGGGATGAGGGATGGGAATTTTCTGTGTTGCTTTTACTGCGTTTCCTTAAGGTTTTTTAAAATCTACAATTTAAAAAGAAGGAAGTGTATAATCACAAAGTCATATTATATCTAGGTTCTTACTATTTTACTACTCTCTCTTCACATTTTTAGCATGGCCAAATAGTAACAAACTATAAATTTCAGATTTTACAACCTAAGAAAAGATGATGGCGCATTATTTAATCCATTCACAGACATGGGGCTGCCTACTGAGCAACCTGACTGTGTGGCTGCTGACTTCTTGTTCTGCTAAGTAATCGTCTTCTGTGTTTCTAGATTCTCATACCTGTCTTGTTTTTCTGTCTGTTTCTGTGTCTCTCTGTTTCTATCTATTTCTTTGTGTCTTTGTCTCTGTCTGTCTGTCTGTCTGTCTCTCTGTCTGTCTTTTGTTCTCTCTCCTCCCTCTCCCTCTGCTCCTTTCTCTAAGGGCTCATTTTTAAATGATATTAAAATTGAACTGTGCCTTTGATTTTAAGCTTCTGAATGTAACCTGAGTATTTTCAAACACTGGGAACAGATCTTTACTGGCCAAGTGGATTTAGCTCTTCATGACTCAGCCATCACACCAATGTAGATTTCTTTGACAAATGAAGCATTATAGGAAGTTGTGCTTAAAATGAGAATAAGAGTCTATACCCAGTATTCTAGAACTTCCACCAAGAAATACAAGAATAACACCACTCAGAACTGCTAAGACGTTCCCCTAAAACCACACAGAAAACTTAAATATCAAGAGCAACTTTGCTTGAAGTGTTTAGGGCTCTTTCAACACGTAAGTGGTTTTAAAATGCCTTTGTATCTGTTCCCAACATAAGAGGCTGTCTTTAGGATCAACATAAATTTTATGAAAAGAAAAGTGGCTTTATATACTAATGAAACCACTGTGAAGAACTCTTGAGCAAAGCTGGTACTAAAACTTAACAGTAGTGTGCTGCAATTGTACACTTAAACATTTCTTCTGGATCTAGGGAGATGGTTCAGTGCACAAGAACACTTGCTCAGCAAACATGAGGCCCTGAGTTTGAGTCCCCTGAGACCATGTGAAAGCTAGGCATTGCTGCTTATGCCTATAATCCTAGCATTTGGTGTCAACTATTGAGAGCTTGGTGGTCAACTAGTGTAGCCCAACCCAAAGGACATGTTTCTTTTTCAGGGAGACAGCCTGTCTCAAGGCAATAAGGCAGTGATAAGAGCAGCACACTTGGGTTTTCATAGGAATATATATGCATTTTGATTCTCACTAAAGATAGATTCTAACATAGAATTTATTATACAAACACATATCCCATTTAGATACCATGTTATAATGTTCCTCAGAGGATTTACTGTGAGTGGGTATTTTAATCTACTCTCTATGTCTCTGGAGATGATGGAACAGGAATTCTCTGTTATTATCATTGCTTTTTAGAATTGTAGGTAAGTATCCTGGGTTTGAGAAAGTCCAGATCATCTGAGCCAAAACTGAATTTTGTATTGTGGTTCAGTGGAAATTTGTCAAAAAATTACCACAAATTTGGTGGGCTTAACATTTGTATTAATTTAAGAAACTCCGAAGTTCAAGGTCAGTGTCACTAAGCTGTAACCAAACTGCCTTCATCACAGAGTCATTTATTCAGGGAAAACCCACAGTAGGTTTCTCTGACTCTTCCAGATGTTGGACCTGCTATCCTTGGCTTAAGTCTCTTTCCTCACATCCAAATATGCAGCAAGGCCTCCTTCTCAGACATCAGATTGTATACTGTTTTCATAACGAGATCTACCTCTACCACTTTCTCCTAAGGGATCTGATCAAAGTTATGGTCCACACAGCTAATACAGGATGCGCTCTCCTCTCAAAATCCGTAATTTCACTTTCTAAGTCTCATTTTATGTGTAAATTAGGACAGCAAACTCTAACACTTTACCTACTCTTTGTGGTTACTTCATCTCACTACCTCTTCAATCTGTAGAAAACAGAAGCCACCAAGTTTCCCTGTTAATCCACAGGCTACCACAGTGAAGGCAGGCAGTATTTTCTTCCTTCTGTTATGAAATGACAGGAGCAGGAGGAAGAAAATTAAATAGTATTTTTATCAATATCTTATAATTCACATTTTTTTTATTTGCAAAGAAAGCATATATGTGTTTGGTATTTTATCAGCTTGGAGCATATTAGTCAATACGGTGACATTAAATAGCAATCAATTAATGCATAACCATTAATCGTGACCTTGAAACAGCTTTAGAATTATTGAATAAAGATTAAATAGTAATACAATAATGTCAAGGATATGGCATTTAATTTTTTTTAAATTCACAATCCCCAAAACATTGTTCATGATAAACAAAATTTGATTTGGCTACATATCCGACACCATGATACTGTATGACAAAGTTTTCAGAGCCGTAGAGAACTAGGGCTCTGTGTGGTGTTAGCTGACACAATACTGGCTACAACCTCCTCTTTAACCTTGAAACATGACATTCCTCATCTATTCTTAAACTTTCTTTTTTTTTTCCTTTTTTTTTATGGAGAGAATTGCCTTTGTAATTGTCTGAAAGTATTTGACTCATTTATTACATTATTATTTCCTCTGACATCCACTTATTTGATACAATCATAATACCTACTAGTTATATAAAACAACAAAAATACAAAGAAGAAAACAAATTACTTCTTAAACTTCATAAAGTAGCCTTTATTAAAGTTTGGAGTAAACAAATTAGGATCTTTCTACCCACGGATACAGTTGCACTTAACAAGCGCTTTCATTTTTAATTATGTTCTGATTGCTTTCCCATGTCCTTAGTATTTCCATCAAATATTATTTGTACTTCACTGTAATTCAAATAAAAGAATATTAGAGTATTTCTTCCTAATTTTTATTGCACTTATATTCTTTCACAGTTTTCTGCATAGATGAAAGTATGAAATAAATTTGTATAAAATCCTTAACTCTCCGATAACTTTATCTTGCACTTACAGAAGTGAAGTTATAAACTAATGTTCTATAGCATGATAGGGAAAAAGTTGTGATAACAGTAACTGAGTGCTTTGAAATAGTTTATACATAGGATCTTAAGTTTCCAACACAAGAAAATCATTACTGTCCTAGGATTTGAATGTATCAATTGCCCTAATTAAATCACTGCATGTTACTTACATGTAAGGAAAGAGTTACACATGAATCTATGTACACTTATATATTATTAAATATACTAATAAGGAACTAATTTACAGTCAAGATATGCCAGATTTATCTTTTATACCATCATCTAATTAATGTATATATGTTAGAAGCTAATATATATATATGTATATATATATATACATATATATATATATATATGTATATATATATAATCAATTTTTGAAAGTTGTATCATAATCACAGAAATAATTACTATAATTATGTTTAGGTTCTGTATTTTATACATTGTCAAAAATTAAATATTGGGATAACATTTTACTTTTCAATAATATTTTTATTAAGTCTCAGAATTTCACACAATGTACAGTGAGCATATTTATAACCATACTCTCTACCTCTCCAATTCTTCCCGCCCAGCTTTGAGATTTATACTTTTTCTTTCTCCATCAGTGTCCAGTTTGTGTTGCCCAGGTAACCTTAGGAGTAGGGCATGCCAAAGACCATCGGTGTTTTTTAATCACATTCTTAATGAAAATTGAGCCTCCTTATCCCAGCATCAATAAAATGCCAATAGTTCCTCAGTGGGTGGGCAGACTTCCTGTATGCTGGGCTTGTTCATGTCAATTTAGAGCCTCCAAATCTATCGCTTTGCTGATATCTGCGTTGTGACCTGTTATGGCTTTCTGAAATGGTCTCTGTTGTAAAGAGAAGCTTCTTTAGTGAGGGATAAAAGGCATTTATGTGTGAGTATTAGGTTTAATTTTTGATTGTTGTTAGAGATTATGTTGGTTTACTAAAGTAATGGTTAGTAGGTGCCCCTCTATAATCCCCGGACAGTTGGCTGTTTCTAGCATGTGTTATAATTTCTTTCCTGTTGTGTGAGAATATAACTCAGTCGTACAAAGTACCCTCCTTCATGAAGGCTTAAGAAACTTGAGATCTTTGAAAACGGGGTCCAGTTGACTTTAGCACTTAAGACTGACACATTGTCTATCATATGACTAGCTGAAGTTAAATGTCATCTAGAAGAGTCCAGATTTCAACTTATTTTTACAACAACAAAGTAAGGTATTTTTCTCTCTTCAGCAATTGAAAATTGTAGTTATACTGAACAAATGTAATGGTATGACCTTTTTAATTTTATTTTTTGTATTGACAATAGGTTCTTTTCTCATGAGATGCATCCCAACTACAGTTTTTGACACTTTCACTCCTCCTAGTCCCACCACATCTCCTTCCTCTCGCTCAGATCCATTTCCCTTCAGAAAAGCAGTGACCCAAGGAACAACAAGCAAATACTACATAGCAAAATACAATTAGAAAAGACAAATCCCGCTGGGCAGTGGTGGCTCACGCCTTTAATCCTATCACTTGGGAGGCAGAGGAAGGCAGATTTCTGAGTTTGAGAACAGCTTGGTCTATAGAGTGAGTTCCAGGACAGCCAGGGTTACACAGAAAAACCCTGTCTCTAAAACGTCCCTCTCCCCCCAAGAAAAAAAAGAAGAAAAGAAAAGGCAAATCTCTTGAACAAAGCAATCCAAAAGAAGAGTCCCAAAAGCAGGTAAAAGAATCAGAGACACAGCTGCTCTAACTATTATGAGTCCCTCAAAAACAAGTTAACAGCCATAACAGAGGACGTTATAAAGCCCCTTGCAGGCTCTGTGATTTCTGCTTTGGACTCTGCAAGCCCATCTAAGCACTGCTTAGTTGATTCAGTGAATCACTTTATCCTGGTGTTTTCCATCTCCTCTAACTTGTACAATCTTTCCTCTTCATCTTCTTTGGGATTCCCCAAGCTTTGAGGGAAGCAACCCAATGAAGCCCTCCGATCTAGACTCTCTCCACATAATAGGTCTCTGCACAAGTTTCTATCTACTGCCAGAGGAATCCTCTTTAATCACAACCAGTCAAAACATTGAGCTATGAATATGGCAGAATATCATTAGGAAACATTTCATTGATTTTTTTTTTAAATTTTTGTTTGGTTCTATCTGAAGTCTCTTGATTAGCCAGTTTCTCTGGTTCCTGGCCATCCATGCAGTGTAGGACATGGGCTCAATCTTGTGGCATGGGCCTCAAGTTAAATCAGACACTGGTTGGTCATTCCCACAAGTTCTGTTGCCTAACACATCTTGCAGGAAGAGCAGATTGTAGGTGGAAGGTTTTATGGCTGGGTCGGTGTCTAGGTTTCTCTTTTCATAGCTACAGAATACTGTCCTGTGACATGAGTCTAAAACATAGCAGTAAAGGCTCCATGTAGGTACCAACTCAAACTCTCCATGTCCAGTGTGTTAATACTGTCCTCAGCAACATGTTCTCCAAGCTGTTAGTTTTTGGAGAGCGTAAGTCTGGGTTGCCAAGGAATCTAAATCATACCATTTCAACCAATAATTCAACTGAATGCAAATCAGTCTCACCATTGCACACCTCTCCTGGATACAAAAGGTGGCCAGTTTAGACTCCATATCCTGCATTATTAAGAGTTCTCACTAGGGTCACCCTTATAGCTTCTAGGAAGTTTCCACTGAGTTAGGTTTCCACATCTCCCTCTAAATGCCCTCTAATCCCAGCTATCTCACTCACTTGCTCAGTTCCTTACCCTTATACCTGCTCCCCATGCTCCCATCCCTACCAAAAAATCCATTCTATTTCCCCTTCCCAGTGAGATCCATGCCTCCAACCTAGAGCCCTCCTCTTTATGTAACCTCTCTGGGTCTGTGAATCATAGACTGATTATCACTTATATAAAAGCCAATACCCACGTATAAGGGCATACACATCATATTTGTCTTTTTGAGTCTGGGTTATCTCACTCTGGATTCATTCTCTCTCTCTCCTTCTCTCTCTCTCTCTCTCTCTCTCTCTCTCTCTCTCTCTCTCTCTCTCTCTCTCTCTCTCTCTCGTTGTTGTTGTTTTTTGAGACAGGGCTTCTCTGTATAGCCCTGGCTGTCCTGGAACTCACTCTGTAGGCCAGGCTGGCCTCAACGAAATCTGCCTGCCTCTGCCTCCCAAGTGCTGGGATTAAAGGCGTGTGCCACCACGCCCAGCTGGATGGTCTTTTCTTGTTCCATCCATTTTGCCTGTAAATTTTATGACATTGTTGTCTTTTAACAGCCAATTCATACTGTATTGTATAAATATACCACATTTTCTTTATCTATTCTTCAGTCCAGGGACATTTAGATTATTTATGGATATTATGACTAAAATCTCAATTAGCATAGTTGAGCAAGTGTCCTTTTGGTAGGATGGAGCACCCTTTTGGTATAAATAGGTCTTGTGTTAGAACAATTCCCAATTTTCTGAGGAACCATGATCATGATTTCCATAATGCCTATACCAGTTCTACAATCTTATCACTCAGAGCTGTCACTTGTGTTATTGATCTTAGTGATTCTGACATGTGTAAGATAGAATCTCAAAGAAGTTTTGATTGGCATGTCCATGATTGTTAAGGATTTTCATCATTTATTTAAGTATTAACCAGCCACTTGGGATTCCTCTACCAAGAATTCTCTGTTTACATCTGTACCACATTTTATTTTACTTTTATGTTTTTAAGATTTATTTATTTTCTGTATATGAGTACACTGTAGCTGTCTTCAGACACACCAGAAGAGGACATTGTATCCCATTACAGATGGTTGTGAGTCACCATGTGGTTGCTGGGAATTGAACTCAGGACCTCTGGAAGAGCAGTAGGTGCTCTTATCCTCTGAGCCATCTCTACAGCCCCTGTACCACATTTTAAATTGCATTGTTTTTATGATATCTAGTTTCTTAATTTCTTTACATATTTTGGATATTAAACCTCAATCATATGTGGAGTTGGTAAAATTGTTTTTCTAATTTATGATGTCCTTTGACTTAAAAAATACTTTCAGTTTTATGAGGACATATTTATCATTGATTATAATGCACTAATGGTGTTCTGTTCAGAAAGTCATCTACTGTATCAATTCAATCAAGGCTATTCCGCACTTAGCTCTAACTTTGTCTGGTTTAATGTTGAGGTCTTTGATCCCCTTGGACTTGAGTTTTATGTAGGGTGAATATTTACATTCTTCTACATGCAGATAATCAGTTAGGCCGGCACCATTTCTTGAAGATGCTTTCTGTTTTTCATTGTATATTTCTGGCTTTTTGTTTGTTCGCTTGCTTGTTTTTTTTTTTTTTTTTTTTGGTTTTTGTTTTTTGGTTTTTTTTTTAGAAAAAAATAAGGTGTCCATAGGTATGTGATTTCTTGGCCTTCAATTTGATTCCACTTATCAACATGCCTGTTTTTATCACTATAGAATTGTATTCCGTTGTCTTATTGCTCTAGCTAAAACTTCAATTACTGTATGGAATACATGTGGAGAGAGTAGACAACCTTGTCTTGTTCCTGACACATGGGGTTATCTCAAATTTTTTTTGTCTAATGACACTTGTTTTGTGTTTGACTGTGTGGTCAATTTCAGAGAAAGTTCTGTGTGGTGCTGAGAAAAAGGTGTTTGTGGGATTTTCTGCGACTATCTGTTAGGTCATTTCGTTTATAATGTCAGTTAGCTCCAGAATTTTTGTTTAGTGTTTGTTTGTATGACCTGTCCATATGGTATGGTAAAAGTGGGGTATAGAACTATCCCATTATCACTTAAACTATATGATTTAAGGAAAAAAAATCAAGATGGCATTTTAGTTCTTAACATCTATGCCCCAAACACAAGTTCCCTCACTTTTAAAATTAGAGCTTAAATCATAGGGAGAAGGAGAGGGAGAGGGAGGGGGAGGGGGGAGGGGGAGGGGGAGGGGGAGGGAGAGGGGGAGGGGGAGGGGGAGGGAGAGGGAGAGGGGGAGGGAGAGGGAGAGAGTTGGTATTGCTATCAAATAGATACCCTTTTGTGTGTTTTTATAGTTGTAGCTAATCTCAGTTTGAAAATTTCCCTCTAGTTCTTATTTTCTCCATTGATGGTGATTGAAAGTTTTTCTGGGTATCATAATCTGGTTGGCATTTGTGGTTTCTTAAAGTGTGCTCATTTCACATTTACCCAAGTGTTTCTGACTTTTAGAGTTTCAATTGAGAAATCAGTTGTAATTATTTTTGAGACAAGGTTTCTCTGTGTAGTCCTGGCTGTCCTGGAACTCAGTCTGTAGACCAGGCTGGCCTTGAATTCAGAGATCAGATGTAATTTTTTTTTAATTAGGTATTTTCCTCATTTACATTTTCAGTGCTATCCCAAAGGTCCCCCATACCCACCCCCCCAATCCCCTACCCACCCACTCCCCCTTTTTGGCCCTGGCGTTCCCCTGTACTGGGGCATATAAAGTTTGCAAGTCCAATGGGCCTCTCTTTGCAGTGATGGCCGACTAGGCCATCCTTTGATTCATATGCAGCTAAAGACAAGAGCTCCCGGGTACTGGTTAGTTCATATTGTTGTTCCACCTATAGGGTTGCAGTTCCCTATAGCTCCTTGGGTAATTTCTCTAGCTCCTCCATTAGGGGCCGTGTGACCCATCCATTAGCTGACTGTGATCATCCACTTCTGTGTTTGCTAGGCTCCGGCATAGATGTAATTTTAATAGGTCTATCTGTATATGTTACTTGGTCTTTATGTCTGGCAACTTTTAATATGCTTTCATTGCTCTGTATGTTTAGTGTTTTGATTATTATGTGGCAAAGAGACATTTTTTTAAAATTCAATCTACTTGGTGTTTCAGTGTGCTTCTTGTTCATTTGTAGATATCTCCTTTTTTAGCTTAGGAATATTTTCTTCTATGATTTCATTGAAAATATTTTCTGAGCTTTTGAGCTATGATTCATCTTCTTCCTCTATTTGTATTATTCTGTTCTAAATCAGGTACTCTGCCAGTCTGTCCTTCAGCACCAGCAACTTACATTATCACTGACTGGGACACATTTCCACTATCCTCTGAGTTGTGTATCTTTTTCTTATGACATATGGATCCTTTAAAAGGTCCCTCCAGACATCAGTCACTCTCTTTGTCTATCTGCCTGTCTCTCTATCTTTCTCTTCTTCTTTCTTTCTAATTGTTTCTTTTTCTCTGTGTGTGTCTCTGTGTCTCTGTGTCTCTGTATCTCTGTGTCTCTCTGTCTCTCTCTCTCTCTCTCTCTCTCTCTCTCTCTCTCTCTCTCTCTCTCTCTCTCGTAGACACTCTGAGGTGGCCTTTTGTTAGCCAAGCCCCAGCTAAGTTCTTAGGTGAGGTCTGTTTTGTGGAGTGGTTTTTACTGCATACCCTGACCAGGACTTGCCTGGTATTACTTCTGGTGCCAATTCATAATATTGGTGCTGATGACTTAGGAGACTCTTCTGATGTCTGCAACCTCTTGCCCAACTGAAGCCTAAGTTATACTGGGATTCTACCTGCTTGCTTCACCAAACCAACAACAGACTTATCTTCTACTCCATAAATCCCTTGGCCTTCCACTTTCTTAGTAGGTGTAAAAGCTTCCGGCGTCTCTGACAGAGGTACTTACCACTGATTTACCACTTTTCACTCCTTTGGGTGAGGCCTTGTTTTTGAGCATGGTATTTGCTGTTTGGCTTCATTTGAAAGTACTGATATCAAGTGTCTATGTTTTCTTGGGCTTTTAGTCCTGTCCCTGAACTGTGAGGTGATGACCCACAGCTTGACCTGTGCCTTTTTCACTCAGTCCCCTCTTAGTCCTTTGGATACCCTTGATCTCCTCCTGTACCTTGACTATGGGAACTGCATCATCCAATTCTTCAGTCACCTTTGGAATGGCTCTTGGAGAATCTCAGATCATCGTACCTATGTACAATACCTATGTACCTATGTACTGTATCAGTGCCTGACTTAAGGGCCTCTAAACTTATCTGCCTTTCCAGTCTAACCAGGATTCAGTATCCCTTAGATAATCAATCCAAATGTGCTGACTAACAGTATCATAGGTGCCAAGGTTATCCAGGACCCTTATAAATAACTGCAAGCAATCTGTGAATGGAAAAAGAATTCCCCATTCCCATTCCACATTTCCTTTTTCTTGCTCCAAACCCTGTTTATTTTTGTCTGTTCTCCTTCCCAACACTGCATAAATATCTTGTCTTTCAGTTATGGTTGATGTGCCTGTAAGTTTGTTGAAAATTAGAAATCACCTGGACCTGGTAGGAGGAAGGGGTGGGGTTGGGGAGCGAAGGACTAGACCAGCTGCTGCATGTTCAGAACACATCCCTGGTGCATCTGCTTCAAACCAAGCTGCTTCTCTAACCTCTTAAGCTATGTAAGGATCATTTGTTTGTGAATTTGTTTCCAAATTCTAGAGTCCAGAGCCAGCTGCTGCCTTCTTCTGGCCTCCTGCACTCCTGGTGTCCTGGCTATTCCTCACTGTTCCTTTCCTTGTCAGGTGCCCTAAGTGTCTCTGGATTTGGCAACCAGCTTTTTTCTCCTTAAGTCTTCCACCACGTGGACACCTTTCTCTCCTGGTTCTGGCCTTCAGCATCCCTATGGGTCTCTCTGCTAAAGACACTTATTAGCTCCTTTGCCCCATTCTCCCTTGGTTATCTCTGGCTATAACTTATAGCCCCAAAGCTTCAGCTCTCAACTCCCTCTTGGAGCTTATAGGAATACACTCTCAGTATCCCACAGGGGACTCCCTCATTCCCTTTCTCTGTGGGCTCAGATTTTATTAAAACAGCTTGGCCTCCGTACAAATCAATCACCAAAAAGTTGGTGAACTTGATTTACAGATTCTCACAAAGCTATAACAACTGCTACAAACAAATGATTCTCAAATATTCTCTATCTAAACTTCCTCTGCTCTACATTTCCAAAAGTCTCTTCACTCTAGGGTTTAACTTCCCATTTTAAGAATTTTTTGTCACTATGATTCTTTGTGCTCTGCTTAAAAAAACATATATTAGGATTATTCTATAAATATTTCCTCAGGATTTGTAAGCTGCTCATCAGGCATGGTTTGAAGTTTGCTTAAACGATAACAAAAGTTGTCTTTAAAGTTAAATCAAAAGCTTATAGTTCAAAATCAATTAATCTATTTATCTATCTATCTATCTATCTATCTATCTATCTATCTATCTATCTATCTATCCTATCTATACACATGCTCTATGGACTCTTTCTATTACTAAACTTTTTATTTCAATATCAGAAGAGCTTCAAGTTAAAATTGTTGTTTTAAAAAGGTAAACCTGACAGAGACAGACTGTAAAGTCTTAATCTTAAGAAAACTACTTACTACCTTACTGTAAAGTGTTAATAATTTAAAGACACATGTTAATCATCAGTTACCTTATAAATGATCAAACGCTGTAATGTGTTCAGAATTATCCTTACAGTCATGCTAAGTACTAATGTAATTAATTACAGGACTATGCTTTATTTAGCCTCCTATTTAGGTTCTTAAAACTAACCTTACAACAAGTAAATAAATCATATATACTTAGTGTATATATGGTTCTCAAATACTTCAGTAATATGCTGAATACGGCATTTAAAATGTTTGATAAAAAAGTTTTTCAGGATAGCTTCTGACAACACTCTTAATCTCCTCCAAAGAAGATGAATGGAGGGCCACAGAAGAACCCCTTGATCACTTTAAATATGGCAAATCTTGCCATTGTCGAAAAACTGCCCATCACCTCAACGGCTCTCAGGAAGCTGTCCAAATTGTGGATAAGCAATACTCTGGGGTGTTCATTGTCCCACTTTGCCTACAGAAGATAGGCCAGTTGCCCCAGGTTTCTATGCCACAATAAAGTCTGTCTGATCTTCTGGCAGCTGAAGATTCATGCTGTCCTGGGACCTCTGCCACAATGACACGAGAGGAACCTGGAGTTATTGTCCAGGTAGCCAGTCCATCTCTGTCATCTTGAATAGATTTGGGAGCTGCTCAGTCTGGACTCCCTGCTTCCTCAGGTAACACTTGTCTTTATCAGATCTATGATGCTGTTGACAATTAGGTTACTGACAGATTTGTCAGTTTAACAGTAGTAACCAAAGCTTCAATTTCTCCATAGGTAAAAAATCTGGCCACAGGCCTCAGTCTCCTAGAGCTGCTATTAGGTCTAGACACAGTTCATCTTGTTACCAGACTCAAAAAGAGAGAGAGAAACTCATGTAACAGACTTCGGTGCAGCTTTTCCCTCTTGTTTGAAGAAATTGTCTTAATGACGACTGCTCTCAGTAACCAACAAACCACCTGCATCTCCTGGAAATGACTGGATAGAAAAAAAATGGTGTAAAGTTTACAAATTGAGGATATAATAAAATGTGTGTTCTAAGGTAAGTAAATGGATTTTTTAAGGGTATAAGAAAGTGATTTAAGGCACGAAAATACATATAAATAAAAATGCTTCCTATTTCTTTCATTATACTTCGGTACTATTAACACTGTAAAAGCTCAGAGTTTTAACATTAGCCAATGGAGTTCTGATAAGCTATCAATTTGGTTCAGGTAGAGCACTGCTGCTACTCTCATAGTCACAGCTCAAGATTTTAAATTCCCTCTGGTTCTCTTCCAAGTATAGACTTAAAGGTACTTTCTCATTGTGCTTAAAAGCATCTGTCTATATATACATTCAATCTGCTGGGTAGAGGGAAGAGGCTCCATTGTCGTGGTCTCTATTCATAGTGAAAATTAACATCAAATGACCTTTTGGTCTTTGGCTCCACAGGAGGCTTCTGCCCTCCCTGAGCTCGTCTTAAGTACTGTTCATGCTTTTAACTCAAAATAATTTCCAGGCTTCTACTATGACAGAAAGGTGTGAGTCTACTGCCTTTTTACAATATGGATTTCAGTACAGATTATGAACAATGGTAATGCTAACGTGACTAAAACTTTTTTTCATTTTGAAAACTTAAAAATAAATTCTTATAGACTTCAGGGAATTGACTTAAATTGACCTCTCATGGGTCAAATGGATTCCAGATAAGTATTTCCGTCAACCAACAGCCTATGTTTCCCCACATACTGCCTTTTCCTATGGATGGAATATCTTCCCCTTTCCCTGATTTGTGGACTCCTCTCAACTATGAGGACAAGGACAAGGAGCATGGACCTAAAAGTATCATGAACCCCACACCTCCAAACTCCTTAACTTTATCTTCTGCCCCTGGCCCCAGGTGGTCCCAGAGATCCTAGACAGTGAATGAAACCGCCAGGTTTCCAAGGACTTGGCCAGCATCCCAGCTTTCTTGGGATCCCAAAGATATTGATGCCCCAGACAGCAGGGAACACTCTAAGAGCACAGCACCCTCATTCCTGCCTCACAATGACCCCCTTCCTATTTGCTCATGTTTTATAATAAAAGGAAGGAATATTATAAATTGGGGACTCCATTAATCTGCCCTTTACTAACTCAGGAACAACAGCTTACACCATCACCTGCTGCCCCCAGAGCGGTTCATTTTCACTGTTGCTACAAGCTGTGTATTTTTCCTATGTGACACGTGTACCCTTTCAAAGGTCCCTCCTGACATCATGTTTGTCTTGGTCTCTGTCTCTGTCTCTGTCTCTCTCTTATTCTCTCTGTCTCCCAGTCTTTCTGTCTGCTCTCTTTCTCTCTCATGTTCCCACTTGGAGATGGTCTTTTGCTCTGTTCCCTACCAATGGACCTCATTTGTGAGATCTGATGTGTGACCATAACTCACCGAGATATTTCTGCCTCTAAGTCCTCACCCTTTGGACTTTTCATATTGCGCCACATTCCCTTGAGGTTTTGCTTCAGTAATTTTTTTAGATTTTCTTTGACTTCTGTATCCATTCCTTCTAGCATGCCTTCAATGCCTGAGATTCTTTCTTCTGTCTGTTATATTGTGTTCATGAAACTTTCTTCTGTAGTTCCTGTTTGCATTCCTAAATTTTTCATGTTAAGAATTCCCTCAGTTTGTGTTTTCCTTACTGATTCTATTTCTATTTTCAGGTCTTGAAAAGTTTTATTCATTTTCTTCAACTGTTTTCTTGGCTTTAGTTGAGGAATGTATTAATTTCTTCCAATTGTTTGCGTTTTCTTTGATTTGTTCACAGGATTTAATTATTTCTTCTTTAAGGGCTTTTGTCATATTTTATAGTTTGCCTTAAGGTCTTTTATGTGTGTTTCAGTTTTTTTTTTTTTTTTTTAAGTATTCAGGGTCTGTCGTGATAGGATAACTGGCTCTTGTGATGCCCTAGATGTTATTTATTACGTTCTTGCACTTGTCTTTCTTAGGAGAGTATTGCATTCCTTGGTTTCTATTTCCTGTCTGGATTTTCAGAGTTTGTGGGCTATGTGTTGCATATTTCACTGGTTGTCTGGGCTGACGTCTTTGTAGGGAATATTTGCTTGTGTGAGAGGCTAGAAGGTGAGGCCAGGGAGAATGGGCTGTGTAATTAGTAATATTAATTATACACAAA
This sequence comes from Mus musculus, assembly GCF_000001635.26. Classification (NCBI taxonomy): domain Eukaryota; kingdom Metazoa; phylum Chordata; class Mammalia; order Rodentia; family Muridae; genus Mus; species Mus musculus. Next base: position 101,025,104 of record NC_000068.7, on the reverse strand, counting down.
AATAGGTTTCTTTTTTTTTCAGTTACAATGTGACATTTTTTAATTTAAGTATGCATTGTGCAGTGATCAATCTAGGGTAAAAAATAAATCCAACACCTTAAGCTTTCACTATTTCTTTGTTGTATTTTTAAATTCCTAATATGAAATCTATAAGGCATTATTGTTAATTATATATGCTGTTTTACTGTAGAACCCCAGAATTCATTTCTTTATGAAAGAGAAACCTAGTGCCTCTTTGCATTCCTTCTCTATTTTTCTCCTGTGTTCTTTCTCCACAGCCTCTTGTAACCACTGTTCCCCATCCACATTCTATGAGTTCAAGATATAGCTTCTACTTATGAGTGTGGTTTTGCACACAAACCTGTTTTTTTCTTTTTTCTCACTTACATTATAAACTTAAAAGAGAGGATGTGGGAGTTGAAACAAGTCCCCATACATGTGCCGGCTCACTGAGCTATGTCTCTGGCTCTCAGATTCTTAAATTATAAAGTTCTTGAATTATTTGTTTTTTTTTTATTATTAGGTATTTATTTCATTTACATTTCCAATGCTATCCCAAAAGTCCCCCCTCCCACACCCACTCCCCCACCCACCAACTCCCAACTCTTGGCCCTGGCGTTCCCCTGTACTGAGGCATATAAGGCATTGTGAGGCATTGCATGACCAATGGGCCTCTCTTTCCACAGATGGACAACTAGGCCATCTTCTAATACATATGCAGCTAGAGACACAAGCTCTGGGGGTGGGGGTGGGGGTTACTGATTAGTTCATATTGTTGTTCCACCTATAGGGTTGCAGATCCCCCCAGCTCCCTGGGTACTTCTTCCAGCTCCTCCATTGGGGGCCCTGTGATCCATTCAATAGCTGACTGTGAGCATCCACTTCTGTGTTTGCTAGGCCCTGGCATAGTCTCACAAGAGATAGCTGTATCAGGGTCCTTTTGGCAAAATCTTGCTAGTGTATGCAATGGTGTCAGTGTTTGGAGGCTGATTATGGGATGGATTCCCAGGTATGGCAGTCTCTAGATGGTCCATCCTTTTGTCTCAGCTCCAAACTCTATCTCTATAGCTCCTTCCATGGGTGCCTTGCTCCCAATTTCAAGAAGGGGCAAAGTATCAACACCTTGGTCTTCGTTCTTCTGGAGCTTCATATGTTTTGCAAATTGTATCTTATATCTTGGGTATTCTAAGTTTCCGGGCTAATAGCCACTTATCAGTGAGTACATACCATGTGAGTTCTTTTGTGATTGAGTTACGTCACTCAGGATGATGCCCTCCAGGTCCATCTGTTTGCCTAGGAATTTCATAAATTCATTCTTTTTAATAGCTGAGTAGTACTCCATTGTGTAAATGTACCACATTTTCTGTATCCATTCCTCTGTTGAGGGGCATCTGGGTTCCTTCCAACTTCTGGCTATTATAAATAAGGCTGCTATGAACATAGTGGAGCATGTGTCCTTCTTACCAGTTGGGGCATCTTCTGGATATATGCCCAGGAGAGGTATTGCGGGATCCTCCGGTAGTACTATGTCCAATTTTTTGAGGAACCGTCAGACTGATTTCCAGAGTGGTTGTACAAACTTGCAATTTCACCAACAATGGAGGAGCGTTCCTCTTTCTCCACATCCTCACCAGCATCTGCTGTCACCTGAGTTTTTGATCTTAGCTATTCTGACTGGTGTCAGGTGGAATCTCAGGGTTGTTTTGATTTGCATTTCTCTGATGATGAAGGATGTTGAACATTTTTTTCAGGTGCTTCTCAGCCATTCAGTATTCAGGTGAGAATTCTTTGTTTAGCTCTGAGCCCCATTTTTTAATGGGGTTATTTATTTTTCTGGAGTCCACCTTCTTGAGTTGTTTATATATATTGGATATTAGTCCCCTATCTGATATAGGATAGGTTTCATTGTGACATATTCTTTTATTTATTTCATTTTAGCTACTTTCATTCCTATTTCTTTTTGTCATTCCTTTCTCTTCAATGGAAACCCATTTTTTTCCAGACAGACCTTCCACCTTTTTCATTTGTTTGTGTGTATGTGACCCACTGAGTATAAGTTAAGGGGTTACTTGCATGAGCATGGGTGGAAATTACTTACTGAAACATTTAGGACTTTGAATAAATATACCACTGAAGAATATGACAATCTTCTTCCCTCAGGAAAAGGTAGGGTGTCAGTTCTTCCCTTATTCATATCAATGTGACATTTTCACACATAATACCGTAATGTGTCCTTATAGCTTTTTCCTATTTGGCCTATGGCATTGTCTCTTCTCTTGGCTAGGTGGAATAAAAAGTTGTTAAAAGAAGAAACAACATACTCCTTTTCAGTAAAACTAAATTCTACCTGTTCTATTGAGTTTAGAAGGTGGCATTGGCTACTATGGATACTTCAGACATTTGGTACAAGCCCAGAATTGACTTATATGGTGCTCACCAGAACTGTGAGCACCCAAACGTGGCTTCTGAGAATGAGTTTTGAGTATTTTCATCTTCTGTTTTCCCATCAGCAGGTTCTCCATGTCCATATTCTAGTCTAATCCCAGTATTGAACCTTATGGTGGTTCACTTCACATCTGCATATAACCACAGGTTTAAATGTGCAATGCAATCTCATCTGCTAGATTATCAAAGAATTTACTGGAAACCCCATTTGGAGTATGAAACAAAGATATATAACTTGTTTTTACCTTTGGCATTATAGCTCCAACAACAAAACAATTAAGTATGTTGCTACAAGTTTTAATAAATATTTAAATTAAAATGATTTTAATTTCCATATAAAAAGGGGAATGCATCTCCTAGAATTGGACATAACTCTTCTCAATTATGTCAACATAAAGTCTAAACATTTAGTGCATCTGACATATTCCTTGTGATTTGCTGGGTGATAAATGCATCCAAACCATTCTTTATTAAGCTGTAAGCTGCCTGAGTGAACTAGTTGAGAAGCTGAAAATGCATGAGTAGGGAGGTTCATACCGAGGATAATGTTAGGAGACAAGCACTTAAGTCCTAATTATATGACTAATTAGCTCTGTCACTTTAAGGATGAGCAGTTACATTATGGTAGTTTTATATGCTTAAATATACAATATGTAATTTAAGCTTGATGAGATTCAGCCAAATCTTGAGGTTTTATCCATAGTAGAAGTGCTCTCCAGTAAAATAGAGATGGACAAATAACTTTGAACTGTGTGGCATAGAAGGATATTAAGAAGTTTATAGAGTGAAGAAAATTGACACTTCACATAGTGAAGTGAGGAAAAGAAACAGCATCCAATGAGATGGTGTCTGTAGTAGTCCATTGAAACCAGAACATATGGAGATAATGTGTGCCACATTCAAAGTGATGCCAGGGATTTTTGTGGGTTTGTCGAATGCATTTGGATGGGGTTTAGAGGGAAAAAGAATATAACTGCACCCCACCCCCTTCACCTTGGCTGGGAGACTCTCCAAGAGAGCAGATGCTTCTGAGCTTCAAGCCATGAATCATTGTCAGGGGATCTCCTCAAGCTGCCTTTAGCAAGAAGAGTTGACAAGTCTGAAAGGGCAATGTTTTTATTACCGTGGGTGTCAGTCACATAGATGCCCTTGCTACTGAGGTTGGAGTTGTTGTTAATAAAGTTCCACAGCTTGGAAATGAAATAGCAAGTCAGCAAGTTATTTCAACCTAAAGACTGATGAAGGATTCAAGGTTTTAATATCCCTTAAATGCTCATCAGTGAAAGTGGGGGGGGGGGGACAGAAGAGCAACCATTTCTCCTTCTTTGTCTACTTTTGTCTGATTTCAAGCAAACTGATAGATGGACATTACAAGTATCTTCATACCTTAGCAAACTATTTTTTCAAAGCAACCATTGGTGCTTATAGCATGTGATCTTAATTTTTTAATTTATTTATTATAAGGTGGGAGATAATTAAGAGTTGCTGTTTGATCTGGATTATAAAGTTTCTGGTGTTGGTTTGTAAATAGGCCTGCATGCTATTTGAAGGAATCAGACTAATATGACTCTTTCAGCATCTTGGATTTGTGAACTCTGGATTATAGTAGCTCTCTCCTGGGAAAAGTCTGGTATATATTTGTTGTGTTTATTTAAAAGTCTTCCAGAAATTTTATTTACTTATTAGGTAGCATCACTTTTAATACCTTTAGTTAAAATTATGTTCCAACATAACTTGGTAAGTTTTTGACTGAGTTAGTATAAACCACTATGTATTTATACATTTTAAAATGCATTAGCATGCACATCATTATAATGCTATACTAGTGTGAGGAGGAAAGGAAAGTTTTAGTTATCTTTTTATTTTATCTACCATGTAGTGGTGGATGCTTAATGCAATTATTGTTAGCATTCTGCTTGAACTACTAGATGACTAATTCTACCATTTCCATTTAAATGTCCAGATTATGTACTCTAGGAAAAATAATACAATTTGTTACTATGTCATAAGTTTCTAGAAAGGGCTTGCTTGCCATTGGATTTTTTGATAGAAGCATTGTATAATTTTTCCACACCTCAGTTTGGATTGAAGATGCTGACATGACATTAGCTCCCTCAGACATGTTCTATATGACATTATTGCTTATAACAATCTGTGAAAGAAGTTTTCATTTATTATTAGCTTAAATCTCTTGTACATGATGCTGCTTTTGGAAATCCATAGCAATTTTTATGACAGTATAGTTAATATAGCTTTGATAATATATTTATCCTCTGTTTATTTAATGCATTTATCAAGCAAGCAAGCAAACAAACAAATAACTACTTTTGTATAACTCAACTCTCTGTTCTTTATTTATGGAGAAGCAAACCTTGCTCAGTACTCTCATGTAACTCAGTTTAGGATTTCTATATTTGATGCTACTTATGCTCTTTTTCAAAATGCTTAGCCTCTGTGATGTTTGATAAGTTATTGTTCCTTAATAACTCTTGCAGGAATTACCTATTTTAAAAGAATGGAGACTCCCAAGACCACGCCTCTACACAGTATACACACTGTATATTTCTACATAACCTGTGTGATATATGTACCGCTGTTAGAGAGTTTACATTTGTTTATTGAAATGATTCCAATGCATTTATGTAATTTATGCCACCTGCTCCTTTTTCTGGCTCTTGATTCTGTGAAGAGTGTGAGGATATACACTGTATACAAGATGTGAACTATAAGTCTTTCTAATTATGGGTGCTTGGCATTCTCTTACATTGATATTTGCTAGAATAATTTTCATCTATCTTTTTTTACATAATGATAGAAGTGTTTCCTTTGGTTTATAGATCTCCTGCATGTGTGGAAGAATTTTTATATGACATCTCATTCTTTCTTTTCAAATGAGGACACAGCCATAAGGAAGATAGAAGTTGTAACTGCCAAGTTAGGCTTTCTTTCCAGCAGGTTTTGTCTCTCTTGCTAATTCTAAGCCTGAGTCTAGCAGTACTCCTTCCTGATGAACAGGATGTCTGAGGGAACTCATAAATACTGTCAGGTTTTAAGTTGTCGTCATCCACCTACTGATATTGCGACACCATTCAACCTTCTCAGTACCTCATGGAAAGGAAAAATGACTAGTGAGGCCACTTCCCCTACTTCAACTTCTACACTGAATCAGTTCTTTTACTGTTCTGAATTATACTTTATAAATCATCTCTAGCTGTCTCTTTGATTTCAATTTTGGCTCTGTCACCTGTTAGCTCTATGGCTTTGTCAAGTTCTTTCATTTATTATTATAACACTAATATTTGCTAGAAATATGAACATCATGAGGAGATGAAGTATAGTTCTTTGAAAATTCAGTAAGATAATTCTAGTACTGTCAAGTGTGAAGCAGGGAAACTTTTGGGAATACTTTATTGTTTTGAGGTTAGTAGAGAGTTTTACTCATTTTCATAACTGTTGACTTATCTCGTTTTCTAAAACATAGTTTTATGTTTCTCTTTATTTATTGCACTCTGCTCTCTCTTACAAATCTTTCTTTCTCCTTTTTAAATTGAAAATAGATTCTTCTTTCATACAATACACTGTGACTTCAGTTTCCCCTCCCTCTACTCCTCCCAGTTGCTTTCCCTCTTCTTCTCCTCCATCTCTTTTCAAAATAAAATAGGTTTCCAAGAGACAACAACCAAGGGCAACAAAATAAACAATAAAAAGACAAGTCAAAAGCCCACACATGAAGGCTAGCCGAGGCAACCCAACAGAGGGAAAAGAGTCTCAGGATCAGGCAAAGGACGCAAAGACACACCTGCTGGTTGTTGGTTTCTCAACTTAAAAATCATTTGTTCCTCTTTTATAAGCAATAATATGTAGTATATACAAGATGCTCTTTTAAAATTGCAGATGAGGTAATAGACATAGTTCAAAAGTAGAGCATTTGTATAGTATATACAAGGGGCATTTTGATCCCTAGCACTGGAAACAAACAAGCAAAAGTCTCAGCACACCTTTCATACTAACATATAAGAGGGTATATATTTGAATCCTTGTGACAGTTGCCAATTCTCCATGAACTGGAGTTCCCCTACACACAGAATAATGAACTAAAATTTCCCTCAAATGCCTGGCCTTTTGCCAACCAACAGGCAGAATGAAAGCACAAGAATACCAGGTCTTGAGAATAGAATAAAATCTCTTTCTATTCTTATTTGAGTTTTCCTATTTGCACTTTTCTGATGTTGAGATACCATAATTATATGTTTTTTATGTCTCTGTAGCTTTGCACATGCTCATCCAGCTGTCTGAAATGTTAAAGAAACTGGGTTCTCTAGTTGTCCTTCATCCAGCTGTTGGATTGCTGAGTGGTGTTGATCATCCTTCTGTGTCACAGATACCTCCATTAAAGCATTGCCAACACTGTATCTAACTTTTCTTCAGTCTTTCCCTCCATTCCTCCATCCTCCCTCTTTCATTTTTCTTCTAACCTTATGCAATGATTTTTGTGATTCTGCCCTCAGCTGAGTCAGTATCATATTCAATACCTGATGAAATTTTTGTTAAACATTTTAATGGATGAGAATCATCATGAAGAAGTGTGTATTTTCTAAAGTCTTAAAAAACATTACCAATAAAACACTTTATGCTATGTAACTAGTATTCAAGTACCTTTGAATTAAATAGTTTTTATTCCTGCTTATATTTTGGCAATTAAAAATGTGAGTGGTACTTTTTCCCATAACATAGGTTAAAACCAGGAAGTGGATCTTTAGCTCTACTATTTTCAGAGAACCAGCAATCTGAGAAAACAGCATATTATTCTACCAAAGACACATCTTTTATGTCATCTTTAACAAACATATTTTTTAATGAAACAGACTGAGGCGGTCACACATTTGAAGGTTTTGCCTTGCCCTCTTTGGTCAGGTAGTCAGTCTTGTTTTTGGGGTTTAAATTGGTAATTTTCTTCTTACCCTCTCCGTTTTGTAGTAGGGAAGGAGATCACAAATACCAAGGCTCGCATAACTCCAATGCTAGTTGCCATCTAGATTAAAGGTTACTGAAGGCAACCAAGCCATTCTGTCTCTGTCTCTGTCTCTGTCTCTGTCTCTGTCTCTGTCTCTGTCTCTGTCTCTGTCTCTCTCTCTCTCTCTCTCTCTCTGTGTGTACATTCCTTCCTACAGAAGCAGTACAAATATGTTTTTATAACGCAATTCAATGTTCCTATAATTATACCCCTATCAAAACAGAGTTAGAATAACTCAGCTAAAAGTCCCAGATATGGTCAAATTATTGAGTTCTTATGAGGGGTTGAGGATTAAAGTCACTTTCGCTTGTCATTTGACTTATCTTTTTTTTCTACATTTTCTAAGGTGTTTTAGATATGATAACTTCAGAGCCATAATTCATAATTACTTAACTATATGAAGTGTACTTGCTGTTCTTTGAAAAGGTTAGTGCTATCATAGGATGTGTAAATCTTCTTTGATGAGGAAAATGACAAGCAAAATTGTGATCCAAGTCAAGGTTTTATGAAACATTGGCTTGGATGTGCAATCTTTTGAGGTAATTTTAACTTAATCCCTCATTAGAAATTCAGTCCTTATTTATGCATGATTATCAAACTGATAATATTTAGTGTCATTGATGAATGGACTTATGGAAATAAGGACAAGTTTAGAATTTTCTTCTCTTTTGAATCACTGAATATTTTACATTTCACATTACTGTTTTATAGACTTTCAATGACTAGATAAATAGGGTCTCAGGTTTTACATTTATGAAACCATAAATAAATGAACAGAGATGTGTCCATGCTGCCTAAAGATGAGGTGGAAATTGAGATATAACCACAGGAAATGTAGAAGCAAAATATCCTGCATAACTGCAAAACCTTTCGGTTGTTAAAGGACAATCAACCTTGCTCAAGTCACAGGCTTTGAGTCTGTTTTGACAGCAATAGAACCCCACATTTAAGACGGGAAAATTATCTGGAAAGTTTGATGTCTTTTTCAAAACTGGCATATTTTCTAATCAGAAGCACTAGACTTTACATGTCTGAACTCCAAGATTCTAATCCTTTCATACATCCTTTTCTGGGTACCCTTTTAAGGCTCTTTAAACCAAAGATTGTGATGGAATAGCACATTACACACTACAAAGTAGCCAATCAGAACTTCTGGATGCTTTGGTTTATATAACAGAGTCCTTAGTGCTCTACATGATGGGAAATGCTCATCTTAGCAAACGTTGGCACAAGTAGAGCTACCCAATAAGCAGGAGGAATTTAAGGACTCTTGTCAGTATATTGTTTAAGAGAGACTTAAAGGAGACCAGAGAACAATGGGAATACTTTGGGCTTTGGAGTCAAATCCCTTTGTGTTATGCTCCCATAACTACTTCCAAGTTTCTGTCTGCTTAGCTCTATTTTTTCTCAGCCTTACTGACCTCTCTTCAGGCTCACTGTAGTTAGATGGGTGTTTGGAAGACCTGCAAGCTCCTTTATTTCTGCTAAGGATACTGACAAACATTTGTCCTGTAGGTCAAGCTGAAGCAGCCTTCTGAGGGAACTCTGCTTGAGGACATTCCCAAACTAACTTTATTCACAGCCATCTCTCACTTATGCTCATTTACTAGTTCTGAGACCATCTCTTTAATCAGCCATTTCCTTATCAATGCCCACTTTGGTACAATCTGACTTATGAAGAAAGAGACTACCAGAGTTCCTAGTGAGGATCTGCAACAACAGATATAGGATATGTGTCAGATTACATTAGGCCAAAACCCACTATTATTATTATTATTATTATTATTATCTTATTTAGTCTAGTTGAAAATATGTTTCTGCCTTTATTTTTACTCTCCTAAACTCTACTCACATTTTGAATATTAAACATCTAACATCCCCCAGTTTTAATTCTTTTTAGTCAGGAAACGTTCTTTCATAGTAAACCATAGACATCCTTACGTAGGGATCTTCTGAGCCTCCTCCTTTCCCATGTGTACATGAAAATTGGATCTGTCAGGTTTAGATTTTAAGATTTTTAAGTTACTGTTTTACCATGTTACATGCTGGACAGTGCTTAAGAGCATAGCTACTTAATACTTTTCTAAGTGGACTTAGGACCCATTCGATAATGATACTCTTCCTGGTACTATAAATGTAGTTAACTATTCACTGTTGAGGAATTTATAGTTATTGGAAGAGAGTCTATGATTTATAATTTTCTAAACCAGCATAATTCCTACCAGCAGTCTATAAACATTTTTTCCCTTTAATCCAGAGGTATGTGTGCAAAAGCAATCAAAATTCAAAGTTTTAAAGCCAATGAGTACATCTATAAGGCACTCCTAAATATATGGTCCAGGGGGGGCATTGTAGAAGGGGGAGTAGAAAACTTGTAAGGATAAGTCAGTATGTTTGTTGTGAAATATTTGTCTCATGTACATCCATGAAGTATCACCAACATGACTGCTCAAAAGTGAGTTGACCAAGGACATGCCAATGGACATGCCAAAGTGGACAAGGAAAGCTTTACTGCTTCCTCAACCCTACCCAAAGGCAACTGAGAAAATCTGGGAGCAAGAGAAAGGGTACTTTCCTGTGAAGAAAACATTAATTCGTTATCTGGTGCTAAGTAGTCATCCCTGGAAGCCTGCATATAAGCATTTTATATGTTTTGAACATGCTATATTTAGGAATATACTTGCATGTACATATACATTTATGCATACAGCAAAAATTAGTGAAAAAAAGATGACATACATTTGAAACAGAGCAGGCAGGGTTTTATAGGAGGCTTTGGAGGGAGAAAATAAAGGGAGAAATTGTGTAATTATATTATAATATCAAACATAAGCACTAATAAAGTAAGAAATGTAAATACTTCTGATATAAGGAATTTATTATAGCTGTAGTGTTTTAACCAAATGAAACTTAGAATAAGAAATGGCATAAAGTTGTTGATCAAACAGCAGTTTTTATAGCTTTTTGTAACTATTGTATTTTGTTCCATTCCAAAATCCCAATAGTCTCTTACATTCACATTTTGATGAGATTCTCCCAGACAAACTGTGGTTCTATTATGAAAGGTTAGTCCCTCTGCAGTGTGTTTATTGGCAGGCCTAAAGCAAGTCAGGGTAGCTCCTAAACACATTTCTAGGTCCCCGAGGTCTTGTTCAGTTAGTTATTATTTTAAGGGCCAAATCAAAAAAACATTTCACCTGTCCCAGCAAGCATAGTAGTGATTCTGTGAGGCTAGGAAGGGTAGACTGAACAAATGCTGAGCAATTATTATGAGGAAAAGTGTTACCTTTGCTATGTTTCTTTACTTGACATTTTTATAAACAAAGATTGAAAATTATAATATTGATTTTTTTTTTACAAATAAGTGTTAATAACATTCTTGAAGATTTAAAAACCATAAAAACATAATAGACAATTATCTACAGAATAGTTTGGATTGTTTTATTTAAAGATTCAGAATTGACAAGAGTTAATTTTTATGCCTCTCATTCTGTTACTTTAAATTTATCAACCTGACCATTTGAATAATCTTGAGGTGAGACATAAGTTATTATCATTTTTATTTGTTTGGATTCTTTTACACTGATTTGTATTTTCTTTATTCCTTTCGCCTTTCAATTTAAAGATGGAAAGACTTTTCTTTCTTTCAATAAGTGAATAAATTATAAATAGCAACAGCAGCCATTTTCACAATATCAGCATATGATTCTAGCAGGACTTACACATTTTGGAACAATTTTATATGTGTGACTTTTATTTGCCTCTGGGTTTTCAGGTTGTTCTTTTTTCCAGTTTCTGTGAGTGCTCTTGGACTATACTCCTGGGGTTCACAAGTGCACAGGTTAAAATGCTTTTGAATGCAGGCTATCCCCTAGACCTCTAGTTGAAGACACTCACTGAACTACCAGCAGGGATCTGTGAAGCTGAAATTTCTCAAGACTTCTTTAAGCTTTTACTTCTTATATGCTTCCTCTACAGGATAAGAACAAACACATCAAAGGATGACAGTAGTTATCCACTGTGCATTTTTTTTATCATTTGGCATTATAATGTGTCATCCTTTGTCATACTGTGTACTTTCTGAGAATCCCTAATGAAAAAAAAAATCTGTGCATATTGTGTACACACACACACACACACACACACACACACACACACACTTATAACCATAATTCCCCTTGATAATATAAGGAGTCCTAATACAACTTTTTTTTTTTTTTTTTTTTTTTTTTTTTGGATTTTCAAGACAGGGTTTCTCTGTTCCAGGCCTAGCTGTCCTGGAAACTCACTCTGTAGACCAGGCTGGCCTCAAAATCAGAAATCTGCCTGCCTCTCCCTCCCAAGTTCTGGGTGTGAGCCACCACTTCCCAACTAATACACGTCTTAAAGCCTATTCACTGCTATGAATTTTAGAAGGAGAAGATTATTCAATTTGGAGATGATTTAATGTTGTTGAGCAACTAATTTCCATGTTAGTTTTAATAATTATCAACAAATAATAACCATAGCATCAAACCAATTTTATTTTCCTTAAGACTTTGCCCTTAGAAATTGGTGGCATCTTTAATGTGTAATGTGTTAGGTATATGGGTTAGTTGGCAAACAAAAAGGAGACCAATTTTCAATCTTTGTGAAATTCATATATTTGGGGAGAGGGGGAAATGTTATAGAAATTTTGTCATGGTATTATTAAATATTGCTATGACAACTTATCTTAATGTTGTGACGTAAAATGATGACATTCAAGAATATAAGTTTAAAATATAAATGATGTGAAAGATACAGAGAAAATTCCACAGTAGAATGATGGAATGGTTACATGTACTGGTTTGAAAGAAAATGGCCCCCATTTGTCCATGGGAAGTGGCAATATTAGGAGGTGTAGTTTTGGAGCCGGTGTGGCTGTGTTGGAGGAGCTGCATAACTAAGGGGTGGGCTTTGAGGTCTCATTAACTCAAGTTAATTCTCTTCTGCTACCTGTAGATTAAGATGTAGAATTCTCAGCTCCTTCTTCAGCATGTCTGCCTGCACACTGCTTTACTTCCTGCCATGATGACAATAGACTGAACCTTTGAACTGTAAGCCAGTCCCAGTTAAATGTTTTTCTTCATGAGAGTTGTTGTGATCATGGTATTTCTTTATAGTAACAGAAACCATAACATAGACAGGTAAGTAACTAGAAACTGCTTATAAATGGCTGAAGTGTTTAATATTACATAGCAAATGATCCATTGGTTTCTAAACTAGGTTTATACCCAAGAGAAATGAAAATGTAGGAGTTAGAGAAAGGACTGAAGGAGCTGAAGGGGTTTGTAACCCTATGGGAAGAACTATCAACCAATCAGATCCCCAGAGCTCCCAGGGACTAAACCACTAACCAAAGAGTATCCATGGCTCCAGCTGCATATGTAGCAAGGATGGACTTGTCTCTCACCAATGGGAAGAGAGGCCCTTGGTTCTGTGAAGGCTCAGTGCCTCAGTGTAGGGGAATGCCAGGGTAGTGAGGAGGGAGTGGGTGTGTTTGGGAGCACCCTCATAGAAGCAAAATATAGGGGGCTGGGATAGGGGGTTTCTGGAGGAGAAACCGGAGAAGGGGATAACATTTGAAATATAAATAAATAAAATATTCAATAAAAAAGAAAATGTATTCCAATTATTTATAAGTAAGCTTCATAATAGCCAATGAGAAGAAATAATACAAATGTGTGTGACCTGATGAACCGATAAGCAAAATATGACAAAGTCATATGAGTGAAGATTGCCCTATTATAGAAAATAAAATGCTGAGGCACGCTATCTTATCACTTGATTTTAAAAAACATTCAATTAAGTGATAGAAGACCAAATCAAAATTCAGAATCTCAAATTATTTCATTTATTTGAAATGTCTACCAATGGCAAATGTCTGTAGATATGAGAGGTAGGTTAATGGTTTCCTGAAATTGGGGATAAGATGGGACATAGATGTATCATCCTTTTTTTGGTATTGGAAACACTAACAAATTAGATTATGATATGTATTGCATAATTCTCTAAATTTGTGAAATTAATTAAAGCATAATTTTATATGTTGATGCGGAAAAATTCATAAGGCCCCATGCCTAGATGAAGAGCTATAGCCAATTAATGGTTACTTAGAAATGGAGAATCAATTTAATCCAGGGATACGAGCCTGAATAGAATATCTAGTCCCATGCCCTGAATCCTAAACACACAAACAGACTAGTAACACTAAGTGGACCTAATTAGCTTGTGTATGCTTATGTGTGTATCTGTGTGTTTGTGTATGTGTGTATATATATATATATATATATATATATATATATATATATATATATATATATATATATATTAAAAGAAAACTAATCCATAGACTTGGTTGGAGGGAGAAAGGGAGGGAGGGAGGGAGGGAGGGAGGGAGGGAATAAGAAGAGATGAAGAGATGGAAGAGGGAAGGTGATGGAAACAGTGTAAGGACAATATCCATGTATGAAGTTCCCCCCAAAATATGTAAATAAAGTTTATTTTAAAAAAGATTTAAAAAGATAGCAGTGTTAATTTTTATTCAGGATCTAAGTTTTAGGCAATGATTGGCAAAAAGGATTTTTTTTTTCTGCTCCATTTTGTACCCACTGGAGAATCTGAGAATCTGAAGCTATAATAGTACAGGTTTTCTAGGGAACCTCTTTGGTTCTATATACCCTGTGCATGGTGATCTCAGTATAGCTGAGGTTAAGGAACATATGTAACTTGTCTTGACATAGAGACAGCAGGATATCGTATAACTTTCGTATGGCCTCCCATAAGAAGGCATGCCACTGCATCCTCATTATTACAAATTCAAGTAGTAAATACATACGATATTCTCCCTTAGAAAATGAAGAAATTCAGCATAGTCTAATTAATAAGCCAGCCAAAGAATAATGAACAATGCAAAACTGAACTAAGCTGTATAATCTAAAATATTCCAACTGCTAGAAGCAGAGGCGACAATGGTGAGAGCCAGGGATTTGGATGAGTGGCAGGGAGTGTCTTTTCAGTCCTTAGACTGAATAGCTTGGATATCTACTACACATCCTCGAGTCTTCAGTAAATAATTCTGTTTATGATGTGACTGGGAATCAGGTAAGTCACAAGAATATAGAAGAAAAAGCAGTTGGGTTTTGAGTTTTCTCCATTAGCCAGTAAAATATTATCAAGAAAGACAGCCATTTCCTGTTACAGTATGAGTGTAATAGCTAATTTAAAAGAACAAAGGCAGGTGCCAGCACATTTGGTCTGATCTTCCGGGGTCTTAGGTTTTGTTACAGTCCTTACCTTATTTATCTGAGCTTTTAGTTGGCTTTCCATTCAGTCAGAACATGCATTCTCTTGATGCTGAGTAGGCTTTTCACAAACTTAGCACTCAGTAACACCTGAATAAAAAGTGAAGGAGAAGGAGATTTATTTTATCTGGAAGGACTCAGAAGTCACATCAGAGCCACATAATTCATTATAATGTCTAATGTGAGCTCCAAAGAGCTCAAGAAGGAGGAAAGAGAACAAGAGGATTCATCACTAGCAGCTTCAACATATTTTGTGCCCATGAGGAAAAAGAAGAAACATTTTCAACTAAAAAGTGAATTAGTACTAACAGAATGCTATCAAACCTGTAACCAAGAACTGCATGTTTTTGCAACACTCTGTAGGGTGCAAAAAGGTTGATTTCTATGCATCAGTAACAATGTATTGATTCTGCCATTTCAGTCTAATACATACTATGTCTACTTTTCAAGTAATGATCTAGGAACTTTACATCTTTGAAACATTAGCTGAGTTACCTATTATTGTCTGTTGCATCAAAAATATAAATACATTAAGTCTCATACACAAGAGAGCAAGTGTGATGCTGTATATTGTCAATTGACAGAATCTAGAATCACTTAGGAGATAAGACTTGATATGTCTGAGGAATTATTGTGATTAATTACAATGCCTACTGCGGATTATCTATACTAGCTGCAGGAAAAAAAATGAGGAAACTGGGTCAGTACAAGCATCCATCACTGTTTGGCTCCTAGCTGTGGATGCATTGTAACCTGGCCTCCCCATGCCTCGGCTACCGTGACTTCCCTGCTATGATAGACTGGCAGCCAGAATATGCTTCTTTCTTCAGAGTTGTTTTTGTCAGTTATTTTTTCTCCACAGCAACAAGGCAAGTAATTAATACAGCAATCACTTAGCTTTCCAATGCACCTCTATTTCCAAACTGATGGTTAGATGCATAGGTATCCTATGTATCTTTATGTTTGAAACTTACTGTTTGTGGGAAGAGATCAGTCTTGAGGTGTATACTTTTCGCAATAGCCTCTGCTTTAAAGCTTCGCTTAGATCTTTTGTGTACATGTTACAGTTTTCAGTTCTGTGTTTCTATTTTTCTGAATGAAAATATGTATTTCCACAACTACATGGGCCTCTAGTGGCATGTTTGATTCTTTGACTTCTATGTGTTCATTTTATGCTAGGTAAGTTTGTTTGGATTTGTTTCATTTTGTTTTACTCCACTATTATTCCTTAGATGCCTATTTGTTTTCTAGCAAGAGGTAGAAATGTTCTGGATTTGGATGGGAGGAGAGGTGGGGAGGGTCTGGAAGTAGTTAGGGGAGGGGAAACTCTAATCAGAATGTAAATATATGAAAACCACTATTCCAATAAAAGGAAAATAGAAAAAAAAAGGAAAAACAACGAAAATAAAACTTATTTTAGGATGTCACATGAATAATATTAGTTGTTATTAGGTGACTTTTTAAAAGCAATATTGTTTTCCCTAACAGGAACATCAAAATTCTGGGATTCCTAGCCTTTGGATTTTGAGACTAAAATGAATGGCTACCTATGGTTTATCCTCTTTCATCTTCCCAAGTTCTCAGCCTTTCACCCTTGCTCTGATCCACATTGCCAGTATTTCTAGATCTTGGAGATTGCCTGTGTGGATGCTTTCAGCTTGTGTCATTACTTGCAGAGATAGATTTCTCTAGTAAATAACCTCTTAATCTATACATCATCTGTATTTTAGCTATTCTTTATCTATCTATCTATCTATCTATCTATCTATCTATCTATCTATCTATCTATCTACCTACCTACCTACCTACCTACCTACCTACCTACCTATTCCTTATCTATAATGTATCCATCAACTAGTCTCCCTATCTGTTATTATATAGGCAATCCGCCGAGACCTAGAAATTGATTATATCATTACCTACCACCACCACCAGGAACAACAAGTCTGTTGCTTAATAAAAGGACCCATCTGCCATTCCAGCTTTCTCTTTTTCTCTGTCTTGGTTGTCCCTTCTCTAATTTTAAGCATGGAACCTCTTAGTCTCCCTCTTTGTTCTGCTTTTATTTGCCCTCATACCTCTGCTCCCATCTGTCTGCTTGTCTACATACACACTCTTCAACCTTGATTCCTTTTCAGGTACTTATTCCTCTCTATTCCCCTAAAAACTCTGTTCCACACCAGGTCTATTGCATGGCATAAATTACTCAAGGGCACTACTTGGCGTGGGCACCCAAAGGTGTCCCTTGGCTGCATTATATTTCATAAAATTAGCCTCTTTCATTCATCCTCTATTTGTTTACCCACCCACTGTCATCTACCCATCTATCTAGCCATCTGAACATCTACCTTATTAGTTCTGTGCTTATGGAGAAACCACACACACACACACACACACACACACACACACACACACACAAAACCTGATAAAATTTTATTTTAAGCACTTTGAAAAACAATTGCTTCCCATTATGACACAGAATTCTAAAATATAAACTGTTAAAATTATGAGCAGAGTAGACAGTAGAAATCAAATAGGAGAAGAAAATATCAGTCAAGAAAATACTAAAGCCTCTTGGTCTTACAGCACAGGCCACTGCTGTTCTGTCTAGGAATTTTCCCCTGTGCCCATATCTTTGAGGGTTTTCCCCACTTTCTCCTCTGTAAATTTCAGTGTCTCTGGTTTTATGTGGAGGTCTTTGATCCACTTAGACTTGAGCTTTGTACAAGGAGATAAGAATGGATCAATTCTCATTCTTCTACATGAAAACTGACAGTTGTGCCAGCACTATTTGTTGAAAATGCTGTCTTTTTTTCCACCAGATGGTTTTACCTCCCTTGTCAAAGATCAAGTGACCATAGGTGTGTGGGTTCATTTATGGGTCTTCAATTGTATTCCATTGAGCTACCTGTCTGTCCTTATACCAGTACCATGCAGTTTTTCTCACAATTGCTCTGTAGTACAGCTTGAGGTCAGGCATGGTGATTCCCCCAGAGGTTCTTTTATTGTTGAGAACAGTTTTTACTATCCTAGGATTTTTGTTATTCCAGATGAATTTTCAAATTGCCCTTTCTTTTTTTTAATTAGGTATTTTCTTCATTTACATTTCTAATGCTATCCCAAAAGTCCCCCATACCCTCCCCCCCACTCCCATACCCTCCCAATCCCACTTTTTGGCCCTGGCGTTCCCCTGTACTGGGGCATATAAAGTTTGCAAGTCCAATAGGCCTCTCTTTCCAGTGATGGCCGACTAGGCCATCTTTTGATACATATGCAGCTAGAGTCAAGAGCTCCGGTGTACTGGTTAGTTCATAATGTTGTTCCACCTATAGGGTTGCAGATCCTTTAGCTCCTCAGTGAAGAATTGAGTTGGAATTTTGATGGGGATTGCATTAAATCTGTACATTGCTTTTGGTGGGATAGCCATTTTTACTATATTAATCCTGCCAATCCATGAGCATGGGAGATCTTTTCATCTTCTGAGATCTTCTTCAATTTCTTTCAAAAATTCAAATAACCCCATTAAAAATGGGATACAGAGCTAAACAAAGAATTCTCAACTGAGGAATATCAAAGGGCTGAGAAGCACTTGAAAAAATGCTCAACATCCTTAATCATCAGAGAAATGCAAATCAAAACAACCTTGAGATTCCACCTCACACCAGTCAGAATGGCTAGGATCAAAAATTCAGGCGACAGCAGATACAATCGAGGATGTGGAGAAAGAGGAACATTCCTCCATTGCTGGTTGGATTGCAAGCTGGTACAACCTCTCTGGAAATCAGTCTGGTGGTTCCTCAGAAAACTGGACATAGTACTACTGCTAGATCCAGCAATACCTGTCTTGGGCATGTAGCCAGAAGATGTTCCAACTGGTAATAAGTACACATGCTCCACTATGTTCATAGCAGCCTTATTTATAATACCCAGAAGCTGGAAAGAACCCAGATGTCCCTCAACAGAAGAATGGATACAGAAAATGTGGTTCATTTACACAATGGAATACTACTCAGCTATTAAAAACAATGAATTTATGAAATTCTTGGGTGAACAAATGTGTCTGGAGGATATCATCCCGAGTGAGGTAACCCAATCACAAAAGAAGTCACTTGATATGCACTCACTGATAAGTGGATATTAGCCCAGAAACCTAGAATAGTCAAGATAAAACTTCGAAAACTCAAGAAAATCAAGACGGAAGACCAATGCGTGGATACTTCATTCCTCCCTAGAATACGGAATGAAATATCCATGGAAGGAGTTGCAGAGACAAAGCTTAGAGCTAAGACTAAAGAATGGACCATCCAGAGACTGCCCCACCCAGGGGTCCATCCCATAATCAGCCACCAAATGCAGACAGTATTGCATACGCCAGCCAGATTTTGTGAAGGGACCCTGATATAGCTGACTCCTATGAGGCTTTGCCAGTGCCTGGCAAATATAGAAGTGGATGCTCGCAATCATCTATAAGATGGAACACAGAGTCCCCAATTTAGGAGCTAGAGAAAGTACCAAAGAGCTGAAGGAGTATGCAACCCTATACATGAAACAACATGTATGTATGTATAGGTGAAACAACAATATGAACTCATCAGTACTCCCAGAGCTCATGTCTCTCGCTGTATATGTAACAGAAGATGGCCTAGTTGGTCATCACTAGGAAGAGAGGCCCCTTGGTCTAGCAAACATATGCCCCAGTATAGGGGAATGCCAGGGCCAAGAAGTAGGAGTGAGTGTTTAGTGGAGCAGGGTGGGTGGGGGGGTATAGGGGACTTTTTGGGATAGTATTTGAAATGTAAATGAAGAAAATATCTAATAAAAAACTGGGGGGGGGTGGGAAAGAAAACACTGAAGCCAAATTACTGAGATATTTTCCAGCTTAACAATAGACAGACAACTATAGATACATTAAATTAATGTAATAAACGCATCAATGGAATGAATGTAATGTAATAATACATTATATTAGTTTAATGTAATGTATTATTTTTGAGGAAAGATTTCTCACTACTGGGTTTGAAGCTAATTTGATACAATTGATAACTTCTGAGGTTTGTCAAATTGTAAACACTTTCCTGTAGATAGTTATTAATGTATATAATTCTAACATGTGTTCCCATCATACAATGGATTAATATACGGTGTTTAATGATATATGTTCATTCTTTGAAACAGTCTAAATTTCCCATTTACTTCTATTTTTTGTTTTAGTCTTTCCAAGGACAAGGGCTTAAGAACAAGATTGGCCTGGAACTCACTATACAGCCCAATAGCTTGTACTTCCTTGCTGAAGCATTAAGTTTCCTTTAATTACTCTGGTCATTTGATATCTATTACAAATTCTCTAAGTGTCAAGAAGTATATACTTATGATAGAAAATACAAGTCACTAGCTATTTTGTAGAACCAAACAAATTAAAATTTGTTTATGGTAAGTGAAATATGTGTACTGAGAGTTAGAAATCCAGAGATGAAAAAAAGAAAAACACAAAGAGGCAGCACACACACACACACACACACACACACACACACACACACATCTTAAAAGAGACTATTAGTTGTTATTCATAACTAGCTCATTAAATTCATACACATTGTCTTGTTTCATAAGGATTACTCTATTTTTTATGGAGTCTGTGAGAACAACTTAATTTCCTGAGCTTAGTGCCAACTTCAGATCAGATAAAGAAGTCTTCAAGTTTTCAAGGAAAAGGCCACTCATAGGCTTTTGGAGTATTTTTCCATAAATACACAATGATTAATCAGAGGGTGAGGTTAGATCCTAGTTACTCTCAGATGATGTTATTGTCTGTTTAAATAAATAGCTTCAAAGACTGGTTCCATCAGAACCTCCTTGGTCTTCCTGCCTAGTACCACTGTCATTAAAGAACAGTACCTAGTTCTTGAAAGAGTAGCTAGGCCAGGAGGCTCCTGCTGGGAACAATCTTGCACCAAGGCAGTGTTTATTGGTTTCTCTTTATGATCTGTATTAAAAGGCCAGCAGCTAGAAAATAGATTTCTTTTCTTTGCCTTATTGCTGTGCTGATGAACAACTTGAAGCTGTGTGACTGGCATCCATGGAAACCAAAGTTTGGTTCAATCCAGAGAAATGTCAGAAAATATTGGCTGTGTATAGAAAGGCACTGACATATTTTTTTTATTTCGTCAGGTTATGGCCTGACTTAAAGGAAAGGAATTAGAAAAACTTAATTACCAAAGTATAAATACATTTCTTTTTTAACTGTGAATATTGTTGAGGCAAGAGAAATAATCCTTGAACTATTTCCAATATTGCTGACCTTATCATTAAGTTTATTAATGGTTGTTATTCAGATATGGAAGTGAGACAAGCTTTAAATTAAGTGTCTCGGTTGTTAAATGGAGGTTTTAATTTCTGGATAAAATTCAATATTAACCATAGGCATGAGATTTAAATGTCTAGCTACTCTAATTACAATTGGAGAGTAAGCAAACTCACAATGATATGATAAAATCGTTGAGCTAAATTCACAGAAGACTTCTAAACTTCTATCATGATATTAGAGAAAGATTTATGTTGCAGTCATGGTTACATGTTATCTTTTTCTCATAAATGTCATAATCATATTTTTTCTTTACATGATATTTAGCACTCAAAATTCCTAATTTTTAATTTCTTCCTTTTTCTTTTCTGTAGTTGAGCCTTGAGAGTTTGGGAAGGACAAGGGTAGTTATTTCTGACTGAAGGTAGGAGACAGCAAAGTCATACACTCTTTTTGTTTGTTTTGTTTTGTTTTTCGAGACAGGGTTTCTCTGTATAGCCCTGGCTGTCCTCAGACTCACTTTGTAGACCAGGCTGGCCTTGAACTCAGAAATCTGCCTGCCTCTGTCTCCTGAGTGCTGGGATTAAAGGCATGCGCCACCATGCCTGGCTCTTCATGCACTCTTTGAAGTTCTTACATGTGTGTATGTCTTTGATGCCTTGTCCCTTTTATATAGTAGTATGTATGATAAACAGCTCAGTCATTGTCTGCTACCAATCTCTATACTGCTTTAAAATACGCTTGAATGTCTCAGCAATTGTGATGTGTTAAATACACAAGACAAATGGCAATTAATAGGGAAATAGTTTTAAATGAACATTAGCATATTTAGGTAAGTGGCACCTTTTAACTTAGATATAATAGTTCTTATCAAAAGACAAAAAAAAAAAAAAAACAGATGAGACATAAAATTCATTCAGCAAGGTACTGCACAAACTAAGATGTTCAATTATCCTGAACATCACTTGTTTCCAGCCAGTTCCATAAGTTATCTTCTATAATTATGCTACACAAGACTGCCACTACATACTAGAGGGGGCCCCCACCTCCTACATCCCGAAGTTGAGGTTGCCATCCCACAGTCAACTCTGTCTTCTTAAAGGCCCAAGAAACAGCTGAAAGAGTCAGATGCAGATATTTATACTCAACCAATGGACATAAGCTGGTGACCCCTGTGGTTGAATTAGGGAAAAGCTGGAAGAAGCTGAGGAGGATGGTGACCCTATATGAGGATCGGCAGTCTCAACTAACCTGGAATCCTGGGATCTCTGACACTGAGCCACCAACCAAGCAGCATACACTAGCTGATATGAGCCCCCCAACATATACAGCGAAGGATTACCAGGTCTAGACTCAGACAGAGATTTACCTAACTCTCTAGAGACTAGGGGGCCCAAGGAGTGGGGAGGTCTGGTGGGGTGGGAGAAGGCTGGGGACATCCTCTTGGAGATGGGGGTGGGGCGAGGAGGTATGGTATGTGTAATTGTCAGAGGGTGGACAAGGAGGGGGATAAAGTCTATACTAAAGAATAATAATAATTATAATAGCAGTAAAATGATGTCACTACAGTTTAGGTTGAACATCGCATTTGCTTTTCCTGCTTTGATAATATTGTGTTAGAGAGGTTTTTATGGCAAAAGCTTGATGGCACATTGATGCCAGTATTCATCAGAGAATTCAGAGCTATATAAGAGGTCATGAACCAAAGGAGCTCGTGAAGTTAGACCTTAGGAACATGTTCCCAAGCACTGAGAGACACCCGGTGCACTATTTTAGTTTGCATTATTTTATTTTGAGATTAGTGTCAGGTAGCCCACCTTTGTCTTGAACTTCCTAATTGTTTGAGGCTGGCTTTGAATTTCTGATACTCCTGTTTCACCTGCTGAATGCTGGAATTACAGACAATTCATCACCATATCCATTTCATGATGTGTTGGGAACAGAAGCCATGGCTTCAAACATGCTAGGCAAGGATTTTTCCAACAGAGCTACATTTCTGGTCACTCATTGTGCTACTTTGTATCATCAATTTTTGATCACACAGATGTATCCCTAGATAATAAATGCATCAAGTTATACCCATGGGTGGGAGGGTGCCCTCTCAGAGACAAAGTGGGGCAACAACAACTTAACATGTATATAGGTTTTGAAGGGAATTAAATGAATGTGGTTTTCATTCTTCTGGGGTTTATTTTTTCTTTGTGGCTTGGCTGGTTGGTTTGTGTAGAGAAGATTTGAGATGGTAGTCTATTCTAATCAAAAGTGAGGTTTTGTAGTGGGACCAGAAATTACTAAGCCTATACCCCCTCCCTAACCCCAATTCTGCTGTGTGGGAAGTTCTCTATCTCTCTCAAGGCAGATCCCTTGGTATCCCAGGAAGATGCTGTCAGCTGTCAGTCTAGGACCCCTGTGAACATCTGGCAAAAGATGTGTTTAGCACTAGGGTACCTGGTAGCCGACAAGGCTTAGCAGTCAGAGAACCAGGATGATACTTCAGTTTTGACCTGTGATAGCAAGAGTAGGTGGCTTTCTTTTCCCTCCCGGGGGGAGGACTAACCATTCACCTGAAGTCCAGGGGGCTGGGGTTCAGGAACCAGGTATAAGAACCTACCCTTGTCCCGACCTCGAGGTGGCGCTACCTAAGAAAGTCTTCCCACACCCTTTACTAGCCCAGTCAGTGGTCAGACTTGGAGGAGGACCCAACTGAAGGGTGTAACTATGAGATAAAAATGTCTTGGTTGTACCTCTTTGTGGCTTAGCTTTGTATTCAAATATGAAACAAAAAAGGAAAGGAAATAAACTTGAAACTTATTTGTCATCTCTTAGAATAAAGCAAAAAAAAAAACATAAATACAATAATTTTTGCAAAACAGGGGAAGTAACTATTGAACACAAAGTGAATGAAGACTATAAACCCAGTAGATATCTGGTGCAGTGATGGATCTGGCAGAAATCAGGCATAAGAACAGCTAATATGTCCTTTTGGTTCATGACCTCACAATGAGGTGTGTCAAAGGAGCTCCAGTGCCTGGCATATACAGAAGTGGATGCTCACAGTCATCTATAAGATGGAACACAGGGCTCCCAATGGAGAAGCTAGAGAAAGCACCCAAGGAGCTGAAGGGGTCTGCAACCCTACAGGTGGAACAACAATATGAACTAACCAGTACCCCAAGAGCTCGTATCTCTAGAAGCATATGTAGCAGAAGATGACCTAGTCAGCCATCACTGGGAAGAGAGGCCCCTTGATATTACAAACTTTATATGCCCCAGTACAGGGGAATGCCAGGGCCAAGAAGTGGGAGTGGGTGGGTAGGGGAACAGGGTGGAGGGAGGGTATAGGGAACTTTTGGGATAGCATTTGAAATGTATATAAAGAAAATATCTAATAAAAATATAAATTAAAAAAAAAGTGTTTTGTGGTGGTAGATTTTTGCCTAGATGTTCTCATGAGTGCAGCCATGCAGATACTCTCTGCTGGCAATTATGTTCTCATTGGTATGATTTTATGTGTCACATGCTGGCCAAATGGTCTTATTACCTGATAAATCAGAATCCCAACTTTTGCTCTAATATTAACAGAGACCCATTGAATTCCCATTTGAAAGAAATGCTGCCATTTGACTATAATCTAAAGATGCACTTTGAATTTGCCAAGATATTTTGGCTAAAAACTCCTATATATTCTTGCCATTTGCTAAGAAGTGTCCCACTGATCTTAAGAGGTGTTTTAGACAATTGAGTCTTATACACTGAAACGATCTGAGTTTATGATATGTGTGACATCTGGTTTGAATGGGGATTTCTGTCTGATGCCCATGTGAGGGGGCATAGCTGTAAATAATGACTTCAATTAATTAAATGGCAAAGCTTGTTGAAATAATTGTTCAGAATTCAATGTTTCTGCATTTGTAGAGAATCACCTAGCATTTTATTTTCACATGCAGCAGCCGTTTAGTATCCACAGGGCACTTGTTCCAGATACACCCATATATAACAAAGTCTGGAGATGATCATGTGCCTTATAATACATACAAATGTGTTTTCATGTAGCCCGATTTTCTTCCTGTATAATTCAAATTGTGTTGAGATTATCATGGTACCTAGAACAATTAAATACTAATAACCTGGATTGTTAGAAAATAATGAGAAGAAAATATATCTGTGCATTTTCAATACAGACACGTAGTTTGTTTTTGTTTTTTATTTTTTTGTTTTTGTTTTTTTTTTAATACTTTTGATTCACAGTTGGTTGTATCTGTAGGTGCACCAGATGTAGAAGCTGTGCAGACAGGGTCGGACTTCTTTTTCATTTCTTTCTTGGAAGCAGGCCATAAAATTAATTTAGTATGTCATTAAAATACTTGCCAAGCCAATATCAATGAAGCAGGGTTTTAGTCCTTGTCCAAA
Source organism: Mus musculus (assembly GCF_000001635.26). Lineage (NCBI taxonomy): Eukaryota > Metazoa > Chordata > Mammalia > Rodentia > Muridae > Mus > Mus musculus. The sequence goes on along the minus strand of NC_000068.7, from coordinate 100,999,609 downwards.
TGGCTCTCTGGACCTGGGCTTCCTGGGTGTGAAGCCTGGTCTATTGCAAAATGGAGCAAAGCTTATGACTTCCCTGTGTCTTTATTTTCCTTGAATAAAATGTTGGTAAGAATCATATTTGTTCAGGACTTACTGTTCATACTAAGTCAATATATGCACACCTCATGAAGCTAGTAAGTGTTCATTAGTTGTTACCTATTTAACAGTTAGCTTGATACTGTTTATAATACACTTATTTAACTCTTCTTTGTTGATTTGTTATAATAAAGTAACATAAGTAGAATAACAAAGTTGCAGTTAATAGGGGGAAAGCCCTCTCTCAAAGAGGTGAAGAGCCACATCAAAATGTATTGTAATTTTCTTAAACCCTTTGCCTTCGAATATCTATAAGAAGCAGCTCTTTCTCAGTGGTCAGTACTTCCCACCAATGCTCTAGTTTTTCTTGCTGCCTGGCCCAAATGTATGGTCTCATATTCTTGCAGAACCTATGGTTAAGGTACTTGTGATACATTTGTTTGGTTTTCTTTGTTCTGCTCTCCTATACCCAGCAATGATTGTGATGATCAATCTAGCTTTCATCAGTCTTAATTGAAGAGGAAAGAGCTTGAGATAGCATTTATGTCTTGAATGTGTAACCCATGAAAAGATCCGAGAGACATCTCTGTACCAGGACAAAAGAAGGAAAACCAGAAAAATACTGAGAGTGATTATTATAATATTTAAGAAAATATTTAGAAATGTCTAAACAGTAATGGGAAAAAAAGGATGGAGTAAGAGATATATCTAAAGATATTGCAAAGTAGAATGGCAAATGAGGGGGTCAATTGGTTGATTAATGATTTTATCATCTGTGAGTGACATCAATAAGTTTGAAACTAATGCTTAAAATCTGTAGGCTAAACAGCATGGATCCTCAGCAATGGAAATAGCACAGAAGGCAATGTATTATGAAGGACCCAATTTTAGGGATACTGTGATTTAAAAAGGATCCTGCCAGGCGAATTTCTGAGTTTGAGGCCAGCCTGGTCTACAGAGTGAGTTCCAGGACAGCCAGGGCTATACAGAGAAACCCTGTCTTGAAACCCACCCCCCCAAAAAAAAGAAGAAAGAAAGAAAGAGAGAAAAGAAAAGAAAAGAAAAGAAAAGAAAGAAAGAAAAAAAGAAAGGAAGAAAGAAAGAAAGAAAGAAAGAGAAAAGGATCAAGGCTGAGGCAACTGTGACCTCATTGGGGCTGGGAATGGAGCAGGGATAATCAACATGGGGGGAAATGAAGCAGAGATGACCAATGTGCCAGAAGACATGAGAGAGATGTATATAACAGGTATGTGGAGATGAGTTATATTGAAGAAAATTATCATAAAATGAGAAACACGGTGACAGAGGAGCAGAGAATGATAAAGTTTAAGAATAAATGCCTGGTTGCCAAGGCTCATAGTTTTGTAGGATAGGAGGCTAAACATGTATTCATCTCCATTTAGCACAAAAGATTGTTTTTTTGTAATATGAACATCACTGAATATTTTGTTTTTACCTTGTAAAATTAGCTTCTAAAATTACTGGTTATTCAGAGTGCTAATTACTTTGGATTTGGGGATCCCTTACATTATTACTATACTCTGGCAATATTTCATAATCTATTTTTAATCTTTTTTGGTAGCTGTATAGAAATATCAGAAAATTTACACTAACTTGATGGTTTGTTCAACCTGATATATTGTCATTTCTAGTGTGTGTAACTGAAATTCAGGGCAATCAGTGCATCTCAGGAGTAGTCATTATAGTCAAAAGGAAGGCTTGGGGATAACTGCAACTTTCCTCAGGAATCTTTTTATATTAACAGATGTATACTCCTTTGAGAGGATGAGGCATTGCTTGATTAGGTAGGTCATATGTGTAAAGATGCAGCTGTCTCTTTCCATTCAGAAATGATCTCTGATTTTGACTGGACATTTATTGATACTGTTTTAATCTGAGTTTTCAGAAAACAATATGTCTAGATGACTTCTGAGAATTATTATGAAATATAACTGATCTTAAAATTTGTATATCAGGCTCTTACCACTAAAATATTTTTAAAGAATCATAGTCCAAGAAACAGCTAAAATTATTTCATTGCATCTTCTGAGATATCTTTTGAACATGCTCAATTGAATTTTTACTAACTGTTTTTTTCTTTTCCACTAAGAGACTCTCAAATTGGTAATTATAAGCTTACCAACAAAAGCACACTGCATCTCATCATCAAATTTGAATAAAATTGATCTTGGTTCTGGGACTCTGCCGAAAGTAGTCTGCACAGGTGAGAGTTTGCACGCAGAAGCGAACAGCTTCTGGGACAGGTGGGAGCCACAGAGCTTCTGAGGCAGTGCCCTTTTCGGGCTCCTGACATACGACCACCTTCTCGGCCAGAGGACAGGTGTCCGCCCAGCTTGGGAGGCTTTTGCCTCAGGATTGGTGGTAGCCACCTTAGTTCCAGGACTCCACCGAAAGTAGTCTGCACAGGTGAGAGTGTGGACTACAGAAGCTAACAACTTCTGTGACAGGCCAAAGGAATACCGCTTCTGGGAAAGGTCCTGTTTTGGACCTTCATCTTCGGCCAGAAGGGAGGTCCAAACGCCAGATATCAGTGCACCTTCCCAGTAAGAGGAGAGCTTGCCTACAAAGAGTGCTCTGACCACTGAAACTCAGAGGAGAGAGCTAGTCTCCCAGGTTTTCTGATAAAGGGTAAAGAATCACCAAAGGAACAATCTCTAAACAGAGACAACTATAACAACTAACTCCAGAGATTACCATATGGCGAAAGGTAAACTTAAGAATCTTACTAACAGAAACCAAGACCACTCACCATCATCAGAACCCAGCACTCCCATTTCGCCCAGTCCAGGGCACCCCAACACACCTGAAAAGCTAGACCCGGATTTAAAGAATATCTCATGATGATGGTAGAGGACATCAAGAAGGACTTTAATAACTCACTTAAAGAAATACAGGAGAGAAATTAGTCTGAACAGGTGAGAGGGTGCACTACAGAACCGGACAGCTTCTGGGACAGGCGGAGCCACAGAGCCGCTGAGGCAGCACCCTTTGCGGGCCACAGACAGCCGGCCACCGTCCCAACCAGAGGACAGGTGTCCTCCAGGCTCGGGAGGCCTCAGCCTCAAGAGCAGTGGGTGCCACCTTGGTTCCGGGACTCCACCGAACTTAGGAACTTAGTCTGCACAGGTGAGAGTCTGCACCACAGAAGCTGACAGCTTCTGGGACCTGCCAAAGCAACACAGCTTCCGGGAAAGGTCCTGTTTTGGGCCTTCTTCTTCGGCCAGGAGGAGGTGCAAACACAAGATATCTGCGCACCTTCCCTGAGAGCTTGCCAGCAGAGAGTGCTCTGAGCACTGAAACTCAGAGGGGAGAGTCTGTCTCCCAGGTCTGCTGATAGACAGTAACAGAATCACCAGAAGAACAATCTCAACACTGCTAAAGAGATACAAGTCCTTAAAGAAAAACAGGAAAACACAATCAAACAGGGAGAAGTCCTTACAGAAAAAGAGGAAAAACCATACAAACAGGTGATGGAAATGAACAAAACCATACTAGACCTAAAAAGGGAAGTAGACACAATAAAGAAAACCCAAAGTAAGGCAATGCTGGAGATAGAAACCCTAGGAAATAAATCTGGAACCATAGATGGGAGCATCAGCAACAGAATACAAGAGATGGAAGAGAGAATCTCAGGTGCAGAAGATTCCATAGAGAACATCGGCACAACAATCAACGAAAATGAAAAATGCAAAAAGATCCTAACTCAAAACATCCAGGAATTCCAGGACACAATGAGAAGACCAAACCTATGGATAATAGGCATAGATGAGAATGAAGATTTTCAACTCATAGGACCAGCAAATATCTTCAACAAAATTATAGAAGAAACCTTCCCAAACCTAAAGAAAGAGATGCCCATGAACATACCAGAAGCCTATAGAACTCCAAATAGACTGGACCAGAAAAGAAATTCCTCCCGACACATAATAATCACAACAACAAATGCACTAAAGAAAGATAGAACACTAATAGCAGTAAGGGAAAAATTCAAGTAACATATAAAGGCAAGCCTATCAGAATAACACCAGATTTTTCACCAGAGATTATGAAAGCCAGAAGATCCTGGACAGATGTTATACAGACACTAAGAGAACACATATTCCAGCCCAGGCTACTATACCCAGCCAAACTCTCAATTACCATAGATGGAGAAACCAAAGTATTCCACGACAAAACGAAATTCACCCATTATCTCTCCACAAATCTAGCCCTTCAAAGGATAATAACAGAAAAAAACCAATACAAGGACGGAAAGCACGTCCTGAAAAAGCAAAAAGGTAATCCCTCAACAAACCTAAAAGAAGACAGCCACAATAACAGAATGCCAATATTAACAACAAAAATAATAGGAAGCAATAATTACTTTTCCTTAATATCTCTTAATTTCAATGGACTCAACTCCCCAATATAAAGACACAGACTAACAGACTGGCTACACAAACAGGACCCAACATTTTGCTGCTTACAGGAAACTCATCTCAGAGAAAAAGATAGACACTAACTCAGAATGAAAAGCTGGAAAACAATTTTCCAAGCAAATGGTATGAAGAAACAAGCTGGAGTAGCCATTCTAATAACTAATAAAATCGACTTCCAACACAAAATCATCAAAAAAGACAAGGAGGGAAACTTCATCCTCATCAAAGGTAAAATCCTCCAAGAGGAACTCTCAATTCTGAATATCTATGCTCCAAATACAAGGGCAGCCACATTCATTAAAGAAACTTTAGTATATCTCAAAGCACACATTGCACCTCACAGAATAATAGCAGGAGACTTCAACACACCACTTTTACCAATGGACATATCATGGAAACAGAAACTAAATAGGGACACAGTGAAACTAAGAGAAGTTATGAAACAAATGGATCTTACAGATATCTATAGAACATTTTATCCTAAAACAAAAGGATATTCCTTCTTCTCAGCACCTCATGGTACCTTCTCAAAAATTGACCACATAATTGGTCACAAAACAAGCCTCAACATATACAAAAATATTGAAATTGTCCCATGCATCCTATCAGATCACCATGGACTAAGGCTGATCTTCAATAATAAAATAAATAATAGAAATCCAACATTCACGTGGAAACTGAACAACACTCTTCTCAATGATACCTTGGTCAAGGAAGGAATAAAGAAAGAAATTAAGGACTTTTTGGAGTTTAATAAAAATGAAGCCACAACATACCCAAACTTATGGGACACAATGAAAGCATTTCTAATATCTATTTTTTTCTCTTTTTTTATTAGGTATTTTCCTTGTTTACATTTCCAATGCTATCCCAAAAGTCCCCCATACCCACCCCTTAATCCCCTACCCACCCACTCCCCCTTTTTCTCCCTGGCTTTCCCCTGTACTGGGGCATATAAAGTTTGCAAGTCCAAAGGGACCATCTAGTGATTGCCATATTCAAGGATCCATCCCATAATAAGCTTACAAACGCTGACACCATTGCATACCCTAGCAAGATTTTGCTGAAAGAACCCAGATATAGCTCTCTCTTGTGAGATTATGCCGGGACCTAGCAAACACAGAAGTGGATGCTCACAATCAGCTATTGCATGGGTCACATGGCCCCAATGGAGGAGTTAGAGAAACTACCCAAGGAGCTAAAGGGAACTGCAATCCTATAGGTGGAACAACAATATAAACTAACCAGTACCCCGGAGCTCTTGACTCTAGCTGCATATGTATCAAAAGATGGCCTAGTCAGCCATCACTGGAAAGAGAGGCCCATTGGACTTGCAAACTTTACATGCCCCAGTACAGGGGATTGCCAGGGCCAAAAAGTGGGAGTGGGGGGAGTGTATGGAGGACTTTTGGGATAGCATTGGAAATGTAAATGTGGAAAATACCTAATAAAATTATTTTTAAAAAATGAAGAAAATTATTTACATAAATAAATCAAGGAAGAAAAACAGAAGAGGGAGTAGTGAGTTAGCTTTAGAAATGGATCCTTATTTTGAAGGGGTGATAAATAACAATGTAGCCTCATAAGTGTCTTAGTTCTTGTCAACAAACAATGATAATCTAATCTCATTCTATTTAGAGAAATTTATTTTAAGAGAAAACTCTTCAATGAAAGTAAACTTTATATGCCCCAGTACAGGGGAACGCCATGGCCAAAAAATGGGAATGGGTGGGTAGGGGAGTGGGGGGGGGTGTGGGGGACTTTTGGGATAGCATTGGAAATGTAATTCAGGAAAATAAGTAATAATAAAAAAAGAAAGTAAACTGTGATACTTCCCTGAAAACGCAATTTCCAAAAGTCTGTTTAAAAATTCAGATAGCCACATAAACGTGACTTTCTTCACCTGGACTATGGGTTTAGAGAACTAGACAAGACAATGCTGAGGTAGGAGTGCTTGAGAATTATTTATATATTTCCTTAGCTGAACAATCACTTCTTTTGGAAAGGAATATCGCCTTTACCAGACAAGTCTCTTCATTCCTGCTTTTACAATTACAAGGAAATTTAATTTAGAAACGTCATCATTATCATTCAAGCAACTAATTTTGTATCCCAGATTGAGCCCTACCTGCTAAGGTCAAGCAGCACACTTATCCAGTAGTTGGCCTTCTTGTAAACTTGTGGAAATTTTAAGAGGGAAAAGGGTAACATAATTGCAGATAAATTTTGGGAATAATTTTCATTTTCTCTTTTCAGTCTGTG